>NC_039364.1:104449849-104489112 GCF_003573695.1 Papaver somniferum
GTATATGCCTCGAAGTCGACGAAAATGTGTCTGTTTAACATATACAGGGAATATATTCCTGAGGAATCTTTCCAGTATATGGATGGATTCGTCGTTCTTACGAAGTTTCCGACTTATAGAAGTCCACTGACCGCCAGGTTTCGATCTCGGACCAGGTATATGCCTCGTAGTCGACGAAAATGTGTTTGTTTAACATATACATGGAATATATTCCGGAGGAATCTTTCCAGTATATGGCTAGATTCGTCGTTCTTACGAAGTTTCCGACTTATAGCAGTCCACTTACCGCCAGGTTTCGATCTCGGACCAGGTAAATGCCTCGAAGTCGACGAAAATGTGTCTGTTTAACATATATAGGGAATATATTCCTGAGGAATCTTTCCATTATTTGGCTAGATTCGTCGTTCTTACGAAGTTTCCGACTTATAGCAGTACACTGACCGCTAGGTTTCGATCTCGGATCAGGTATATGCCTCGAAGTCGACGAAAATGTGTCTGTTTAACATATACATGGAATATATTCATGAGGAATCTTTCCAGTATATGGCTGGATTCGTCGTTCTTACGAAGTTTTTGACTTATAACAGTCCACTGACCGTCAGGTTTCTATATCGGACCATGTATATTCCTCGAAGTCGACGAAAATGTGTCTGTTTAACATATACAGGGAATATATTCCTGAGGAATCTTTCCAGTATATGGATGGATTCGTCGTTCTTACGAAGTTTCCGACTTATAACAGTACACTGACCGCCAGGTTTCGATCTCGGATCAGGTATATGCCTCGAAGTCGACGAAAATGTGTCTGTTTAACATATACATGGAATATATTCATGAGGAATCTTTCCAATATATGGCTGGATTCGTCGTTCTTACGAAGTTTCCGACTTATAACAGTCCACTGACCGTCAGGTTTCTATATCAGACCATGTATATGCCTCGAAGTCGACGAAAATGTGTCTGTTTAACATATACAGGGAATATATTCCTGAGGAATCTTTCCAGTATATGGATGGATTCGTCGTTCTTACGAAGTTTCCGACTTATAGAAGTCCACTGACCGCCAGGTTTCGATCTCGGACCAGGTATATGCCTCGTAGTCGACGAAAATGTGTTTGTTTAACATATACATGGAATATATTCCGGAGGAATCTTTCCAGTATATGGCTAGATTCGTCGTTCTTACGAAGTTTCCGACTTATAGCAGTCCACTTACCGCCAGGTTTCGATCTCGGACCAGGTAAATGCCTCGAAGTCGACGAAAATGTGTCTGTTTAACATATATAGGGAATATATTCCTGAGGAATCTTTCCATTATTTGGCTAGATTCGTCGTTCTTACGAAGTTTCCGACTTATAGCAGTACACTGACCGCTAGGTTTCGATCTCGGATCAGGTATATGCCTCGAAGTCGACGAAAATGTGTCTGTTTAACATATACATGGAATATATTCATGAGGAATCTTTCCAGTATATGGCTGGATTCGTCGTTCTTACGAAGTTTTTGACTTATAACAGTCCACTGACCGTCAGGTTTCTATATCGGACCATGTATATTCCTCGAAGTCGACGAAAATGTGTCTGTTTAACATATACAGGGAATATATTCCTGAGGAATCTTTCCAGTATATGGATGGATTCGTCGTTCTTACGAAGTTTCCGACTTATAACAGTACACTGACCGCCAGGTTTCGATCTCGGATCAGGTATATGCCTCGAAGTCGACGAAAATGTGTCTGTTTAACATATACATGGAATATATTCATGAGGAATCTTTCCAATATATGGCTGGATTCGTCGTTCTTACGAAGTTTCCGACTTATAACAGTCCACTGACCGTCAGGTTTCTATATCAGACCATGTATATGCCTCGAAGTCGACGAAAATGTGTCTGTTTAACATATACAGGGAATATTATCCTGAGGAATCTTTCCAATATATGGCTGGATTCGTCGTTCTTACGAAGTTTCCGACTTATAACAGTCCACTGACCGTCAGGTTTCTATATCAGACCATGTATATGCCTCGAAGTCGACGAAAATGTGTCTGTTTAACATATACAGGGAATATATTCCTGAGGAATCTTTCCAGTATATGGATGGATTCGTCGTTCTTACGAAGTTTCCGACTTATAGAAGTCCACTGACCGCCAGGTTTCGATCTCGGACCAGGTATATGCCTCGTAGTCGACGAAAATGTGTTTGTTTAACATATACATGGAATATATTCCGGAGGAATCTTTCCAGTATATGGCTAGATTCGTCGTTCTTACGAAGTTTCCGACTTATAGCAGTCCACTTACCGCCAGGTTTCGATCTCGGACCAGGTAAATGCCTCGAAGTCGACGAAAATGTGTCTGTTTAACATATATAGGGAATATATTCCTGAGGAATCTTTCCATTATTTGGATAGATTCGTCGTTCTTACGAAGTTTCCGACTTATAGCAGTACACTGACCGCTAGGTTTCGATCTCGGATCAGGTATATGCCTCGAAGTCGACGAAAATGTGTCTGTTTAACATATACATGGAATATATTCATGAGGAATCTTTCCAGTATATGGCTGGATTCGTCGTTCTTACGAAGTTTTTGACTTATAACAGTCCACTGACCGTCAGGTTTCTATATCGGACCATGTATATGCCTCGAAGTCGACGAAAATGTGTCTGTTTAACATATACAGGGAATATATTCCTGAGGAATCTTTCCAGTATATGGATGGATTCGTCGTTCTTACGAAGTTTCCGACTTATAACAGTACACTGACCGCTAGGTTTCGATCTCGGATCAGGTATATGCCTCGAAGTCGACGAAAATGTGTCTGTTTAACATATACATGGAATATATTCATGAGGAATCTTTCCAATATATGGCTGGATTCGTCGTTCTTACGAAGTTTCCGACTTATAACAGTCCACTGACCGTCAGGTTTCTATATCAGACCATGTATATGCCTCGAAGTCGACGAAAATGTGTCTGTTTAACATATACAGGGAATATTATCCTGAGGAATCTTTCCAGTATATGGATGGATTCGTCGTTCTTACGTAGTTTCCAACTTATAACAGTCCACTGACCGCCAGGTTTCGATCTCGGACCAGGTATATGCCTCCAAGTCGACGAAAATGTGTCTGTTTAACATATACAGGGAATATATTCCTGAGGAATCTTTCCAGTATATGGCTAGATTCGTCGTTCATACGAAGTTTCCGACTTATAGCAGTCCATTGACCGCCAGGTTTCAATCTCGGACCAGGTATATGCCTCGAAGTCGATGAAAATGTGTTTGTTTAACATATACAGGGAATATATTCCTGAGGAATCTTTCCAGTATATGGCTGGAGTCATCGTTCTTACGAAGTTTCCCACTTATAGCAGTCCACTGACCGCCAGGTTTCGATCTCGGATCAGGTATATGCCTCGAAGTCGACGAAAATGTGTCTGTTTAACATATACATGGAATATATTCTTGAGGAATCTTTCAATTATATGGCTGGATTCGTCGTTCTTACGAAGTTTCCGACTTATAACAGTCCACTGACCGCCAGGTTTCGATCTCGGACCAGGTATATGCCTCGAAGTCGACGAAAATGTGTCTGTTTAACATATACAGGGAATATATTCCTAAGGAATCTTTCCAGTATATGGCTGGATTCGTCGTTCTTACGAAGTTTCCGACTTATAACAGTCCACTGACCGCCAGGTTTCGATCTCGGACCATGTATATGCCTCGAAGTCGACGAAAATGTGTCTATTTAACATATACAGGGAATATATTCCTGAGGAATCTTTCCAGTATATTGCTGGATTCGTCGTTCTTACGTAGTTTCCGACTTATAACATTCCACTGACCGCCAGGTTTCGATCTCGGACCAGGTATATGCCTCGAAGTCGACGAAAATGTGTCTGTTTAACATATACAGGGAATATATTCTTGAGGAATCTTTCCAGTATATGGATGGATTCGTCGTTCTTACGAAGTTTCCGACTTATAACAGTCTACTGACCGCCAGGTTTCTATATCGGACCATGTATATGCCTCGCAGTCCACTGAAAATGTGTCTGTTTAACATATACAGGGAATATATTCATGAGGAATCTTTCCATTATATGGCTGGATTCGTCGTTCTTACGAAGTTTCCGACTTATAGCAGTACACTGACCTCCAGGTTTCGATCTCGGATCAGGTATATGCCTCGAAGTCGACGAAAATGTGTCTGTTTAACATATACATGGAATATATTCATGAGGAATCTTTCCAATATATGGCTGGATTCGTCGTTCTTACGAAGTTTCCGACTTATAACAGTCTACTGACCGTCAGGTTTCTATATCGGACCATGTATATGCCTCGAAGTCGACGAAAATGTTTCTGTTTAACATATACATGGAATATATTCCTGAGGAATCTTTCCATTATATGGTTGGATTCGTCGTTCTTACGAAGTTTCCGACTTATAGCAGTCCACTGACCGCCAGGTTTCGATCTCGGACCAGGTATATGCCTTGAAGTCGACGAAAATGTGTCTGTTTAACATATACAGGGAATATATTCATGAGGAATATTTCCAGTATATGGCTGGATTCGTCGTTCTTACGAAGTTTCCGACTTATAACAGTCCACTGACCGCCAGGTTTCGATCTCGGACCATGTAAATGCCTCGAAGTCGACTAAAATGTGTCTGTTTAACATATACAGGGAATATATTCCTGAGGAATCTTTCCAGTATATGGCTGGATTCGTCGTTCTTACGAAGTTTCCGACTTATAGCAGTCCACTGACCGCCAGTTTTCGATCTCGGACCAGGTATATGCCTCGAAGTCGATGAAAATGTGTATGTTTAACATATACAGGGAATATATTCCTGAGGAATATTTCGAGTATATGGCTGGATTCGTCGTTCTTACGAAGTTTCCGACTTATAGCAGTCCACTGACCGCCAGGTTTCGATCTCGGACCAGGTATATGCCTCGAAGTCGACGAAAATGTGTCTGTTTAACATATACAGGGAATATATTCCTGAGGAATCTTTCCAGTATATGGATGGATTCGTCGTTCTTACGTAGTTTCCGACTTATAACAGTCCACTGACCGCCAGGTTTCGATCTCGGACCAGGTATATGCCTCGAAGTCGATGAAAATGTGTCTGTTTAACATATACAGGGAATATATTCCTGAGGAATCTTTCGAGTATATTGATGGATTCGTCGTTCTTACGAAGTTTCCGACTTATAGCAGTCCACTGACCGCCAGGTTTCGATCTCGGACCAGGTATATGCCTCGAAGTCGACGAAAATGTGTCTGTTTAACATATACAGGGAATATATTCCTGAGGAATCTTTCCATTATATGGATGGATTCGTCGTTCTTACGAAGTTTCCGACTTATAGCAGTCCACTGACCGCCAGGTTTCGATCTCGGACCAGGTATATGCCTCGAAGTCGACGAAAATGTGTTTGTTTAACATATACAGGGAATATATTCCTGAGGAATCTTTCCAGTATATGGCTGGATTCGTCGTTCTTACGAAGTTTCCGACTTATAGCAGTCCACTGACCGCCAGGTTTCGATCTCGGACCAGGTATATGCCTCGAAGTCGATGAAAATGTGTCTGTTTAACATATACAAGGAATATATTCCTGAGGAATCTTTCGAGTATATGGCTGGATTCGTCGTTCTTACGAAGTTTCCGACTTATAGCAGTCCACTGACCGCCAGGTTTCGATCTCGGACCAGGTATATGCCTCGAAGTCGACGAAAATGTGTCTGTTTAACATATACAGGGAATATATTCATGAGGAATCTTTCCAGTATATGGCTGGATTCGTCGTTCTTACGAAGTTTCCGACTTATAGCAGTCCACTGACCGCCAGGTTTCGATCTCGGACCAGGTATATGCCTCGAAGTCGACGAAAATGTGTCTGTTTAACATATACAAGGAATATATTCCTGAGGAATCTTTCCAGTATATGGCTGGATTCGTCGTTCTTACGAAGTTTCCGACTTATAGCAGTCCACTGACCGCCAAGTTTCGATCTCGGACCAGGTATATGCCTCGAAGTCGACGAAAATGTGTCTGTTTAACATATACAGGGAATATATTCCTGAGGAATCTTTCCAGTATATGGCTGGATTCGTCGTTCTTACGAAGTTTCCGACTTATAGCAGTACACTGACCGCCAGGTTTCGATCTTGGATCAGGTATATGCCTCGAAGTCGACGAAAATGTGTCTGTTTAACATATACATGGAATATATTCATGAGGAATCTTTCCAGTATATGGATGGATTCGTCGTTCTTACGAACTTTCCGACTTATAACAGTCTACTGACCGTCAGGTTTCTATATCGGACCATGTATATGCCTCGAAGTCGACGAAAATGTGTCTGTTTAACATATACATGGAATATATTCCTGAGGAATCTTTCCATTATATGGTTGGATTCGTCGTTCTTACGTAGTTTCCGACTTATAACAGTCCACTGACCGCCAGGTTTCGATCTCGGACCAGGTATATGCCTCGAAGTCGACGAAAATGTGTTTGTTTATCATATACAGGGAATATATTCCTGAGGAATCTTTCCAGTATATGGCTAGATTCGTCGTTCTTATGAAGTTTCCGACTTATAGCAGTCCATTGACCGCCAGGTTTCGATCTCGGACCATGTATATGCCTCGAAGTCGACGAAAATGTGTCTGTTTAACATATACAGGGAATATATTCCTGAGGAACCTTTCCAGTATATGGCTGGATTCGTCGTTCTTACGTAGTTTCCGACTTATAACATTCCACTGACCGCCAGGTTTCGATCTCGGACCAGGTATATGCCTCGAAGTCGACGAAAATGTGTCTGTTTAACATATACAGGGAATATATTCTTAAGGAATCTTTCCAGTATATGGATGGATTCGTCGTTCTTACGAAGTTTACGATTTATAGCAGTCCACTGACCGCCAGGTTTCGATCTCGGACCAGGTATATGCCTCGAAGTCGACAAAAATGTGTCTGTTTAACATATACAAGGAATATATTCATGAGGAATATTTCAAGTATATGGCTGGATTCGTCGTTCTTACGATGTTTCCGACTTATAACAGTCCATTGACCGCCAGGTTTCGATCTCGGACCATGTAAATGCCTCGAAGTCGACGAAAATGTGTCTGTTTAACATATACATGGAATATATTCCTGAGGAATCTTTCCAGTATATGGCTGGATTCGTCGTTCTTACGTAGTTTCCGACTTATAACATTCCACTGATCGCCAGGTTTCGATCTCAGACCAGGTATATGCCTCGAAGTCGACGAAAATGTGTCTGTTTAACATATACATGGGAATATATTCTTGAGGAATCTTTCCATTATATGGCTGGATTCGTCGTTCTTACGAAGTTTTTGACTTATAACAGTCCACTGACCGTCAGGGTTCTATATCGGACCATGTATATGCCTCGAAGTCGACGAAAATGTATCTGTTTAACATATACAGGGAATATATTCCTGAGGAATCTTTCCAGTATATGGATGGATTCGTCGTTCTTACGAAGTTTCCGACTTATAGCAGTCCATTGACCGCCAGGTTTCAATCGCGTACCAAGTATATGCCTCGAAGTCGACGAAAATGTGTTTGTTTAACATATACAGGGAATATATTCCTGATGAATCTTTCCAGTATATGGATGGATTCGTCGTTCTTACGAAGTTTCCGACTTATAGCAGTCCACTGACCGCCAAGTTTCGATCTCGGACCAGGTATATGCCTCGAAGTCGACAAAAATGTGTCTGTTTAACATATACAGGGAATATATTCCTGAGGAATCTTTCCAATATATGGCTGGATTCGTCGTTCTTACGAAGTTTCCGACTTATAACAGTCCACTGACCGCCACGTTGCGATCTCGGACCAGGTATATGCCTCGAAGTCGACGAAAATGTGTCTGTTTAACATATACATGGAATATATTCCTGAGGAATCTTTCCAGTATATGGCTGGATTCGTCGTTCTTACGTAGTTTCCGACTTATAACATTCCACTGACCGCCAGGTTTCGATCTCGGACCAGGTATATGCCTCGAAGTCGACGAAAATGTGTCTGTTTAACATATACATGGAATATATTCTTAAGGAATCTTTCCAGTATATGGATGGGTTCGTCGTTCTTACGAAGTTTACGATTTATAGCAGTCCACTGACCGCCAGGTTTCGATCTCGGACCAGGTATATGCCTCGAAGTCGACAAAAATGTGTCTGTTTAACATATACAGGGAATATATTCCTGAGGAATCTTTCCAATATATGGCTGGATTCGTCGTTCTTACGAAGTTTCCATCTTATTGCAGTCCACTGACCGCCAGGTTTCGATCTCGGACCAGGTATATGCCTCGAAGTCAAGGAAAATGTGTCTGTTTAACATATACATGGAATATATTCCTGAGGAATCTTTCCAGTATATGGCTGGATTCGTCGTTCTTACGAAGTTTCCGACTTGTAGCAGTCCACTGACCGCCAGGTTTCGATCTCGGACCAGGTATATGCCTCGAAGTCGACGAAAATGTGTCTGTTTAACATATACATGCAATATATTCCTGAGGAATCTTTCCAGTATATGGCTCGATTCGTCTTTCTTACGAAGTTTCCGACTTATAGCAGTCCACTGACCGCCAGGTTTCGATCTCGGACCAGGTATATGCCTCGAAGTAGACGAAAATGTGTCTGTTTAACATATACATGGAATATATTCTTGAGGAATCTTTCAATTATATGGCTGGATTCGTCGTTCTTACGAAGTTTCCGACTTATAACAGTCCACTGACCGCCAGGTTTCGATCTCGGACCAGGTATATGCCTCGAAGTCGACGAAAATGTGTCTGTTTAACATATACAGGGAATATATTCCTGAGGAATCTTTCCAGTATATGGCTAGATTCGTCGTTCATACGAAGTTTCCGACTTATAGCAGTCCACTGACCGCCAGGTTTCGATCTCGGACAGGTATATGCCTCGAAGTCGATGAAAATGTGTCTGTTTAACAATAAAGGGAATATATTCCTGAGGAATCTTTCCATTATATGGCTGGATTCGTCGTTCTTACGAAGTTTCCGACTTATAACAGTACACTGACCTCCAGGTTTCGACCTCGGATCAGGTATATGCCTCGAAGTCGACGAAAATGTGTCTGTTTAACATATACATGGAATATATTCATGAGGAATCTTTCCAATATATGGCTGGATTCGTCGTTCTTACGAAGTTTCCGACTTATAACAGTCCACTGACCGCCAGGTTTCGATCTCGGACCATGTATATGCCTCGAAGTCGACGAAAATGTGTCTGTTTAACATATACAGGGAATATATTCCTGAGGAATCTTTCCAGTATATGGCTGGATTCGTCGTTCTTACGAAGTTTCCGACTTATAGCAGTACACTGACCTCCAGGTTTCGATCTCGGATCAGGTATATGCCTCGAAGTCGACGAAAATGTGTCTGTTTAACATATACATGGAATATATTCATGAGGAATCTTTCCAATATATGGCTGGATTCGTCGTTCTTACGAAGTTTCCGACTTATAACAGTCCACTGACCGTCAGGTTTCTATATCAGACCATGTATATGCCTCGAAGTCGACGAAAATGTGTCTGTTTAACATATACAGGGAATATTATCCTGAGGAATCTTTCCAGTATATGGATGGATTCGTCGTTCTTACGTAGTTTCCAACTTATAACAGTCCACTGACCGCCAGGTTTCGATCTCGGACCAGGTATATGCCTCCAAGTCGACGAAAATGTGTCTGTTTAACATATACAGGGAATATATTCCTGAGGAATCTTTCCAGTATATGGCTAGATTCGTCGTTCATACGAAGTTTCCGACTTATAGCAGTCCATTGACCGCCAGGTTTCAATCTCGGACCAGGTATATGCCTCGAAGTCGATGAAAATGTGTTTGTTTAACATATACAGGGAATATATTCCTGAGGAATCTTTCCAGTATATGGCTGGAGTCATCGTTCTTACGAAGTTTCCCACTTATAGCAGTCCACTGACCGCCAGGTTTCGATCTCGGATCAGGTATATGCCTCGAAGTCGACGAAAATGTGTCTGTTTAACATATACATGGAATATATTCTTGAGGAATCTTTCAATTATATGGCTGGATTCGTCGTTCTTACGAAGTTTCCGACTTATAACAGTCCACTGACCGCCAGGTTTCGATCTCGGACCAGGTATATGCCTCGAAGTCGACGAAAATGTGTCTGTTTAACATATACAGGGAATATATTCCTAAGGAAGCTTTCTAGTATATGGCCGGATTCGTCGTTCTTACGAAGTTTCCGACTTATAACAGTCCACTGACCGCCAGGTTTCGATCTCGGACCATGTATATGCCTCGAAGTCGACGAAAATGTGTCTGTTTAACATATACATGGAATATATTCCTGAGGAATCTTTCCAGTATATGGCTGGATTCGACGTTCTTACGAAGTTTCCGTTTTATAGCAGTCCACTGACCGCCAGATTTCGATCTCGGACCAGGTATATGCCTCGAAGTCGACGAAAATGTGCCTGTTTAACATATACATGCAATATATTCCTGAGGAATCTTTCCAGTATATGGCTAGATTCGTCCTTCTTACGAAGTTTCCGACTTATAGCAGTCCACTTACCGCCAGGTTTCAATCTCGGACCAGGTATATGCCTCGAAGTCGATGAAAATGTGTCTGTTTAACATATACAGGGAATATATTCCTGAGGAATCTTTCCAGTATATGGCTGTATTGGTCGTTCTTACGTAGTTTCCGACTTATAACAGTCCACTGACCGCCAGGTTTCGATCTCGGACCAGGTATATGCCTCGAAGTCGACGAAAATGTATCTGTTTAACATATACAGGGAATATATTCCTGAGGAATCTTTCCAGTATATGGCTGGATTCGTCGTTCTTACGAAGTTTCCGACTTATAGCAGTCCATTGACCGCCAGGTTTCGATCGCGTACCAGGTATATGCCTCGAAGTCGAAGAAAATGTGTTTGTTTAACATATACAGGGAATATATTCCTGATGAATCTTTCCAGTATATCGATGGATTCGTCGTTCTTACGAAGTTTCCGACTTATAGCAGTCCACTGACCGCCAAGTTTCGATCTCGGACCAGGTAAATGCCTCGAAGTCGACGAAAATGTGTCTGTTTAACATATACAGGGAATATATTCCTGAGGAATCTTTCCAATATATGGCTGGATTCGTCGTTCTTACGAAGTTTCCGACTTATAACAGTCCACTGACCGCCACGTTTCGATCTCGGACCAGGTATATGCCTCGAAGTCGACGAAAATGTGTCTGTTTAACATATACATAGAATATATTCATGAGGAATCTTTCCATTATATGGCTGGATTCGTCGTTCTTACGAAGTTTCCGTCTTATTGCAGTCCACTGACCCACAGGTTTCGATCTCGGACCAGGTATATGCCTCGAAGTCAAGGAAAATGTGTCTGTTTAACATATACATGGAATATATTCCTGAGGAATCTTTCCAGTATATGGCTGGATTCGTCGTTCTTACGAAATTTCCGACTTGTAGCAGTCCACTGACCGCCAGGTTTCGATCTCGGACCAGGTATATGCCTCGAAGTCGACGAAAATGTGTCTATTTAACATATACATGCAATATATTCCTGAGGAATCTTTCCAGTATATGGCTAGATGCGTATTTTTTACGAAGTTTCCGACTTATAGCAGTCCACTGACCGCCAGGTTTCGATCTCGGACCAGGTATATGCCTCGAAGTCGATGAAAATGTGTCTGTTTAACATATATAGGGAATATATTCCTGAGGAATCTTTCCAGTATATGGATGGATTCGTCGTTCTTACGAAGTTTCCGACTTATAACAGTACACTAACCGCCAGGTTTCGATCTCGGACCAGGTATATGCCTCGAAGTCGACGAAAATGTGTCTGTTTAACATATACATGCAATATATTCCTGAGGAATCTTTCCAGTATATGGCTAGATTCGTATTTCTTACGAAGTTTCCGACTTATAGCAGTCCACTGACCGCCAGGTTTCGATCTCGGACCAGGTATATGCCTCGAAGTCGATGAAAATGTGTCTGTTTAACATATACAGGGAATATATTCCTGAGGAATCTTTCCAGTATATGGATGGATTCATCGTTCTTACGAAGTTTCCGACTTATAACAGTACACTAACCGCCAGGTTTCGATCTCGGACCAGGTATATGCCTCGAAGTCGACGAAAATGTGTCTATTTAACATATACATGCAATATATTCCTGAGGAATCTTTCCAGTATATGGCTAGATTCGTATTTCTTACGAAGTTTCCGACTTATAGCAGTCCACTGACCGCCAGGTTTCGATCTCGGACCAGGTATATGCCTCGAAGTCGACGAAAATGTGTCTGTTTAACATATACAGGGAATATATTCATGAGGAATATTTCCAGTATATGGCTGGATTTTCGTCGTTCTTACGAAGTTTCCGACTTATAACAGTCCACTGACCGCCAGGTTTCGATCTCAGACCATGTAAATGCCTCGAAGTCGACGAAAATGTGTCTGTTTAACATATACAGGGAATATATTCCTGGGGAATATTTCCAGTATATGGTTGGATTCGTCATTCTTACGTAGTTTCCGACTTATAACATTCCACTGACCGCCAGGTTTCGATCTCGGACCAGGTATATGCCTCGAAGTCGACGAAAATGTGTCTGTTTAACATATACAGGGAATATATTCTTGAGGAATCTTTCCAGTATATGGTTGGATTCGTCTTTCTTACGAAGTAAGCGACTTATAGCAGTCCACTGACCGCCAGGTTTCGATCTCGGATCAGGTATATGCC
The DNA here is from genome assembly GCF_003573695.1 of Papaver somniferum. Lineage (NCBI taxonomy): Eukaryota > Viridiplantae > Streptophyta > Magnoliopsida > Ranunculales > Papaveraceae > Papaver > Papaver somniferum. The sequence continues at coordinate 104,462,726 of NC_039364.1, forward strand.
TCGAAGTCGGCGAAAATGTGTCTGTTTAACATATACAAGGAATATATTCCAGAGGAATCTTTCCAGTATATGGATGGATTCGTCGTTCTTACGAAGTTTCCGACTTATAGCAGTCCACTTACCGCCAGGTCTCGATTTCGGACCAGGTAAATGCCTCGAAGTCGACGAAAATGTGTCTGTTTAACATATACAGGGAATATATTCTTGCGGAATCTTTCCAGTATATGGCTGGATTCGTCGTTCTTACGAAGTTTCCGACTTATAGCAGTCCACTGACCGCCACGTTTCGATCTCGGACCAGGTATATGCCTCGAAGTCGACGAAAATGTGTCTGTTTAACATATACAGGGAATATATTCCTGAGGAATCTTTACAGTATATGGATGGATTCGTCGTTCTTACGAAGTTTCCGACTTATAGAAGTCCACTGACCTCCAGGTTTCGATCTCGGACCGGGTATATGCCTCGTAGTCGACGAAAATGTGTTTGTTTAACATATACATGGAATATATTCCGGAGGAATCTTTCCAGTATATGGCTAGATTCGTCGTTCTTACGAAGTTTCCGACTTATAGCAGTCCACTTACCGCCAGGTTTCGATCTCGGACCAGGTAAATGCCTCGAAGTCGACGAAAATGTGTCTGTTTAACATATATAGGGAATATATTCCTGAGGAATCTTTCCATTATTTGGCTTGATTCGTCGTTCTTACGAAGTTTCCGACTTATAGCAGTACACTGACCGCCAGGTTTCGATCTCGGATCAGGTATATGCCTCGAAGTCGACGAAAATGTGTCTGTTTAACATATACATGGAATATATTCATGAGGAATCTTTCCAGTATATGGCTGGATTCGTCGTTCTTACGAAGTTTTTGACTTATAACAGTCCACTGACCGTCAGGTTTCTATATCGGACCATGTATATGCCTCGAAGTCGACGAAAATGTGTCTATTTAACATATACAGGGAATATATTCCTGAGGAATCTTTCCAGTATATGGATGGATTCGTCGTTCTTACGAAGTTTCCGACTTATAACAGTACACTGACCGCCAGGTTTCGATCTCGGATCAGGTATATGCCTCGAAGTCGACGAAAATGTGTATGTTTAACATATACATGGAATATATTCATGAGGAATCTTTCCAATATATGGCTGGATTCGTCGTTCTTACGAAGTTTCCGACTTATAACAGTCCACTGACCGTCAGGTTTCTATATCAGACCATGTATATGCCTCGAAGTCGACGAAAATGTGTCTGTTTAACATATACAGGGAATATATTCCTGAGGAATCTTTCCAGTATATGGATGGATTCGTCGTTCTTACGTAGTTTCCAACTTATAACAGTCCACTGACCGCCAGATTTCGATCTCGGACCAGGTATATGCCTCCAAGTCGACGAAAATGTGTCTGTTTAACATATACAGGGAATATATTCCTGAGGAATCTTTCCAGTATATGGCTAGATTCGTCGTTCATACGAAGTTTCCGACTTATAGCAGTCCATTGACCGCCAGGTTTCAATCTCGGACCAGGTATATGCCTCGAAGTCGATGAAAATGTGTTTGTTTAACATATACCGGGAATATATTCCTGAGGAATCTTTCCAGTATATGCCTGGAGTCGTCGTTCTTACGAAGTTTCCCACTTATAGCAGTCCACTGACCGCCAGGTTTCGATCTCGGATCAGGTATATGCCTCTAAGTCGACGAAAATGTGTCTGTTTAACATATACATGGAATATATTCATGAGGAATCTTTCCAATATATGGATGGATTCGTCGTTCATACGAAGTTTCCGACTTATAGCAGTCCATTGACCGCCAGGTTTCAATCTCGGACCAGGTATATGCCTCGAAGTCGATGAAAATGTGTTTGTTTAACATATACAGGGAATATATTCCTGAGGAATCTTTCCAGTATATGGCTGGAGTCGTCGTTCTTACGAAGTTTCCGACTAATAGCAGTCCACTGACCGCCAGGTTTCGATCTCGGACCAGGTATATGCCTCGAAGTCGATGAAAATGTGTCTGTTTAACATATACATGAAATATATTCATGAGGAATCTTTCCAGTATATGGCTAGATTCGTCTTTCTTACGAAGTTTCCGACTTATAGCAGTCCACTGACCGCCAGGTTTCGATCTCGGACCAGGTATATGCCTCGAAGTCGATGAAAATGTGTCTGTTTAACATATACAGGGAATATATTCCTGAGGAATCTTTCCAGTATATGGCTGGATTCGTCGTTCTTACGTAGTTACCGACTTATAACATTCCACTGACCGCCAGGTTTCGATCTCGGACCAGGTATATGCCTCGAAGTCGACGAAAATGTGTCTGTTTAACATATACATGGAATATATTCTTGAGGAATCTTTCCAGTATATGGTTGGATTCGTCTTTCTTACGAAGTAAGCGACTTATAGCAGTCCACTGACCGCCAGGTTTCGATCTCGGATCAGGTATATGCCTCGAAGTCGGCGAAAATGTGTCTGTTTAACATATACAGGGAATATATTCCAGAGGAATCTTTCCAGTATATGGCTGGATTCGTCGCTCTTACGAAGTTTCCGACTTATAACAGTCCACTTACCACCAGGTCTCGATCTCAGACCAGGTAAATGCCTCGAAGTCGACGAAAATGTGTCTGTTTAACATATACAGGGAATATATTCTTGCGGAATCTTTCCAGTATATGGCTGGATTCATCGTTCTTACGAAGTTTCCGACTTATAGCAGTCCACTGACCGCCAGGTTTCGATCTCGGACCAGGTATATGCCTCGAAGTCGACGAAAATGTGTTTGTTTAACATATACAGGGAATATATTCCTGAGGAATCTTTCCATTATATGGCTGGATTCGTCGTTCTTACGAAGTTTCCGACTTATAGCAGTCCATTGACCGCCAGGTTTCGATCTCGGACCAGGTATATGCCTCGAAGTCGACGAAAATGTGTCTGTTTAACATATACAGGGAATATATTCCTGAGGAATCTTTCCAGTATATATATGGATGGATTCGTCGTTCTTACGAAGTTTCCGACTTATAACAGTCTACTGACCGCCAGGTTTCGATCTCGGACCAGGTATATGCCTCGAAGTCGACGAAAATGTGTCTGTTTAACATATACAAGGAATATATTCCTGAGGAATCTTTCCAGTATATGGATGGATTCGTCGTTCTTACGAAGTTTCCGACTTATAGCAGTCCACTGACCGCCAGGTTTCGATCTCGGACCAGGTATATGCCTCGAAGTCGACGAAAATGTGTCTGTTTAACATATACAGGGAATATATTCATGAGGAATCTTTCCAGTATATGGCTGGATTCGTCGTTCTTACGAAGTTTCCGACTTATAGCAGTCCACTGACCGCCAGGTTTCGATCTCGGACCAGGTATATGCCTCGAAGTCGACGAAAATGTGTCTGTTTAACATATACAGGGAATATATTCTTGAGGAATCTTTCCAGTATATGGTTGGATTCGTCGTTCTTACGTAGTTTCCGACTTATAACATTCCACTGACCGCCAGGTTTCGATCTCGGACTAGGTATATGCCTCGAAGTCGACGAAAATGTGTCTGTTTAACATATACATGGAATATATTCCTGAGGAATCTTTCCAGTATATGGATGGATTCGTCGTTCTTACGAAGTTTCCGACTTATAACAGTCTACTGAACGCCAGGTTTCGATCTCGGACTAGGTATATGCCTCGAAGTCGACGAAAATGTGTCTGTTTAACATATACAGGGAATATATTCTTGAGGAATCTTTCCAGTATATGGTTGGATTCGTCGTTCTTACGTAGTTTCCGACTTATAACATTCCACTGACCGCCAGGTTTCGATCTCGGACCAGGTATATGCCTCGAAGTCGACGAAAATGTGTCTGTTTAACATATACAGGGAATATATTCCTGAGGAATCTTTCCAGTATATGGATGGATTCGTCGTTCTTACGAAGTTTCCGACTTATAACAGTCTACTGACCGCCAGGTTTCGATCTCGGACTAGGTATATGCCTCCAAGTCGACGAAAATGTGTCTGTTTAACATATACAGGGAATATATTCTTGAGGAATCTTTCCAGTATATGGTTGGATTCGTCGTTCTTACGTAGTTTCTGACTTATAGCAGTCCACTTACCGCCAGGTTTCGATCTCGGACCATGTATATGCCTCGAAGTCGACGAAAATGTGTCTATTTAACATATACATGGAATATATTCCTGAGGAGTCTTTCCAGTATATTGCTGGATTCGTCGTTCTTACGTAGTTTCCGACTTATAACATTCCACTGACCGCCAGGTTTCGATCTCGGACCAGGTATATGCCTCGAAGTCGACGAAAATGTGTCTGTTTAACATATACAGGGAATATATTCTTGAGCAATCTTTCCAGTATATGGTTGGATTCGTCGTTCTTACGTAGTTTCCGACTTATAACATTCCACTGACCGCCAGGTTTCGATCTCGGACCAGGTATATGCCTCGAAGTCGACGAAAATGTGTCTGTTTAACATATACATGGAATATATTCTTGAGGAATCTTTCCAGTATATGGTTGGATTCGTCTTTCTTACGAAGTAAGCGACTTATAGCAGTCCACTGACCGCCAGGTTTCGATCTCGGATCAGGTATATGCCTCGAAGTCGGCGAAAATGTGTCTGTTTAACATATACAGGGAATATATTCCAGAGGAATCTTTCCAGTATATGGCTGGATTCGTCGCTCTAACGAAGTTTCCGACTTATAACAGTCCACTTACCACCAGGTCTCGATCCCAGACCAGGTAAATGCCTCGAAGTCGACGAAAATGTGTCTGTTTAACATATACAGGGAATATATTCTTGCGGAATCTTTCCAGTATATGGCTGGATTCATCGTTCTTACGAAGTTTCCGACTTATAGCAGTCCACTGACCGCCAGGTTTCGATCTCGGACCAGGTATATGCCTCGAAGTCGACGAAAATGTGTTTGTTTAACATATACAGGGAATATATTCATGAGGAATCTTTCCAGTATATGGCTGGATTCGTCGTTCTTACGAAGTTTCCGACTTATAACAGTCCACTGACCGCCAGGTTTCGATCTCGGACCATGTATATGCCTCGAAGTCGACGAAAATGTGTCTGTTTAACATATACAGGGAATATATTCCTAAGGAATCTTTCCAGTATATGGCTGGATTCGACGTTCTTACGAAGTTTCCGTCTTATAGCAGTCCACTGACCGTCAGGTTTCGATCTCGGACCAGGTATATGCCTCGAAGTCGACGAAAATGTGCCTGTTTAACATATACATGCAATATATTCCTGAGGAATCTTTCCAGTATATGTCTAGATTCGTCTTTCTTACGAAGTTTCCGACTTATAGCAGTCCACTTACCGCCAGGTTTCAATCTCGGACCAGGTATATGCCTCGAAGTCGATGAAAATGTGTCTGTTTAACATATACAGGGAATATATTCCTGAGGAATCTTTCCAGTATATGGCTGGATTCGTCGTTCTTACGAAGTTTCCGACTTATAGCAGTACACTGACCGCCAGGTTTCGATCTTGGATCAGGTATATGCCTCGAAGTCGACGAAAATGTGTCTGTTTAACATATACATGGAATATATTCATGAGGAATCTTTCCAGTATATGGATGGATTCGTCGTTCTTACGAACTTTCCGACTTATAACAGTCTACTGACCGTCAGGTTTCTATATCGGACCATGTATATGCCTCGAAGTCGACGAAAATGTGTCTGTTTAACATATACATGGAATATATTCCTGAGGAATCTTTCCATTATATGGTTGGATTCGTCGTTCTTACGAAGTTTCCGACTTATAGCAGTCCACTGACCGCCAGGTTTCGATCTCGGACCAGGTATATGCCTCGAAGTCGATGAAAATGTGTCTGTTTAACATATACAGGGAATATATTCCTGAGGAATCTTTCCAGTATATGGCTGGATTCGTCGTTCTTACGAAGTTTCCCACTTATAGCAGTACACTAACCGCCAGGTTTCGATCTCGGATCAGGTATATGCCTCGAAGTCGACGAAAATGTGTCTGTTTAACATATACATGGAATATATTCATGAGGAATCTTTCCAATATATGGCTGGATTCGTCGTTCTTACGAAGTTTCCGACTTATAACAGTCCACTGACCGTCAGGTTTCTATATCAGACCATGTATATGCCTCGAAGTCGACGAAAATGTGTCTGTTTAACATATACAGGGAATATATTTCTGGGGAATCTTTCCAGTATATGGATGGATTCGTCGTTCTTACGTAGTTTCCGACTTATAACAGTCCACTGACCGCCAGGTTTCGATCTCGGACCAGGTATATGCCTCCAAGTCGACGAAAATGTGTCTGTTTAACATATACAGGGAATATATTCCTGAGGAATCTTTCCAGTATATGGCTAGATTCGTCGTTCATACGAAGTTTCCGACTTATAGCAGTCCATTGACCGCCAGGTTTCGATCTCTGACCAGGTATATGCCTCGAAGTCGATGAAAATGTGTCTGTTTAACATATACAGGGAATATATTCCTGAGGAATCTTTCCAGTATATGGATGGATTCGTCGTTCTTACGAAGTTTCCCACATATAGCAGTACTCTAACCGCCAGGTTTCGATCTCGGATCAGGTATATGCCTCGAAGTCGACGAAAATGTGTCTGTTTAACATATACATGGAATATATTTATGAGGAATCTTTCCAGTATATGGATGGATTCGTCGTTCTTACGAAGTTTCCGACTTATAACAGTCCACTAACCGCCAGGTTTCGATCTCGGACCAGGTAAATTGCCTCGAAGTCGACGAAAATGTGTCTGTTTAACATATACAGGGAATATATTCATGAGGAATCTTTCCAGTATATGGCTGGATTCGTCGTTCTTACGAAGTTTCCGACTTATAACAGTCCACTGACCGCCAGGTTTCGATCTCGGACCAGGTATATGCCTCGAAGTCGACGAAAATGTGTTTGTTTCACATATACAAAGAATATATACATGAGGAATCTTTCCAGTATATGGCTGGATTCGTCGTTCTTACAAAGTTTCCGACTTATAGCAGTCCACTGACCGCCAGGTTTCGATCTCGGACCAGGTATATGCCTCGAAGTCGACGAAAATGTGTATGTTTAACATATACAGGGAATATATTCATGAGGAATATTTCCAGTATATGGCTGGATTCGTCGTTCTTACGAAGTTTCCGACTTATAACAATCCACTGACCGTCAGGTTTCGATCTCGGACCATGTAAATGCCTCGAAGTCGACGAAAATGTGTATGTTTAACATATACAGGGAATATATTCCTGAGGAATCTTTCCAGTATATGGCTGGATTCGTCGTTCTTACGTAGTTTCCGACTTATAACATTCCACTGACCGCCAGGTTTCGATCTCGGACCAGGAATATGCCTCGAAGTCGACGAAAATGTGTCTGTTTAACATATACATGGAATATATTCTTGAGGAATCTTTCCAGTATATGGTTGGATTCGTCTTTCTTACGAAGTAAGCGACTTATAGCAGTCCATGACCGCCAGGTTTCCATCTCGGATCAGGTATATGCCTCGAAGTCGGCGAAAATGTGTCTGTTTAACATATACAGGGAATATATTCCAGAGGAATCTTTCCAGTATATGGCTGGATTCGTCGCTCTTACGAAGTTTCCGACTTATAACAGTCCACTTACCACCAGGTCTCGATCTCAGACCAGGTAAATGCCTCGAAGTCGACGAAAATGTGTCTGTTTAACATATACAGGGAATATATTCTTGCGGAATCTTTCCAGTATATGGCTGGATTCATCGTTCTTACGAAGTTTCCGACTTATAGCAGTCCACTGACCGCCAGGTTTCGATCTCGGACCAGGTATATGCCTCGAAGTCGACGAAAATGTGTTTGTTTAACATATACAGGGAATATATTCCTGAGGAATCTTTCCATTATATGGCTGGATTCGTCGTTCTTACGAAGTTTCCGACTTATAGCAGTCCACTGACCGCCAGGTTTCGATCTCGGACCAGGTATATGCCTCGAAGTCGACGAAAATGTGTCTGTTTAACATATACAGGGAATATATTCCTGAGGAATCTTTCCAGTATATGGCTGGATTTGTCGTTCTTACGAAGTTTCCGACTTATAGCATTCCACTGACCGCCAGGTTTCGATCTCGGACCAGGTATATGCCTCAAAGTCGACGAAAATGTGTCTGTTTAACATATACATGCAATATATTACTGAGGAATCTTTCCAGTATATGGCTAGATTCGTCGTTCATACGAAGTTTCCGACTTATAGCAGTCCACTGACCACCAGGTTTCGATCTCGGACAGGTATATGCCTCGAAGTCGATGAAAATGTGTCTGTTTAACATATACAGGGAATATATTCCTGAGGAATCTTTCCATTATATGGCTGGATTCGTCGTTCTTACGAAGTTTCCGACTTATAGCAGTACACTGACCTCCAGGTTTCGATCTCGGATCAGGTATATGCCTCGAAGTCGACGAAAATGTGTCTGTTTAACATATACATGGAATATATTCATGAGGAATCTTTCCAGTATATGGATGGATTCGTCGTTCTTACGAAGTTTCCGACTTATAACAGTCTACTGACCGTCAGGTTTCTATATCGGACCATGTATATGCCTCGAAGTTTACGAAAATGTTTCTGTTTAACATATACATGGAATATATTCCTGAGGAATCTTTCCATTATATGGTTGGATTCGTCGTTCTTACGAAGTTTCCGACTTATAGCAGTCCACTGACCGCCAGGTTTCGATCTCGGACCAGGTATATGCCTTGAAGTCGACGAAAATGTGTCTGTTTAACATATACAGGGAATATATTCATGAGGAATATTTCCAGTATATGGCTGGATTCGTCGTTCTTACGAAGTTTCCGACTTATAACAGTCCACTGACCGCCAGGTTTCGATCTCGGACCAGGTATATGCCTCGAAGTCGACGAAAATGTGTCTGTTTAACATATACAGGGAATATATTCCAGAGGAATCTTTCCAGTATATGGATGGATTCGTCGTTCTTACGAAGTTTCCGACTTATAGCAGTCCACTGACCGCCAGGTTTCGATATCGGACCAGGCATATGCCTCGAAGTCGACGAAAATATGTCTGTTTAACATATACAGGGAATATATTCCTGAGGAATCTTTCCAGTATATGGTTGGATTCGTCGTTCTTACGAAGTTTCCGACTTATAACAGTTCACTGACCGCTAGGTTTCGATCTCGGACCATGTATATGCCTCGAAGTCGACGAAAATGTGTTTGTTTAACATATACAGGGAATATATTCCTCAGGAATCTTTCCAGTATATGGCTGGATTCGTCGTTCTTACGAAGTTTCCGACTTATAGCAGTCCACTGACCGCCAAGTTTCGATCTCGGACCAGGTATATGCCTCGAAGTCGACGAAAATGTGTCTGTTTAACATATACAGGGAATATATTCCTGAGGAATCTTTCCAGTATATGGCTGGATTCGTCGTTCTTACGAAGTTTCCGACTTATAGCAGTACACTGACCGCCAGGTTTCGATCTTGGATCAGGTATATGCCTCGAAGTCGACGAAAATGTGTCTGTTTAACATATACATGGAATATATTCATGAGGAATCTTTCCAGTATATGGATGGATTCGTCGTTCTTACGAACTTTCCGACTTATAACAGTCTACTGACCGTCAGGTTTCTATATCGGACCATGTATATGCCTCGAAGTCGACGAAAATGTGTCTGTTTAACATATACATGGAATATATTCCTGAGGAATCTTTCCATTATATGGTTGGATTCGTCGTTCTTACGTAGTTTCCGACTTATAACAGTCCACTGACCGCCAGGTTTCGATCTCGGACCAGGTATATGCCTCGAAGTCGACGAAAATGTGTTTGTTTATCATATACAGGGAATATATTCCTGAGGAATCTTTCCAGTATATGGCTAGATTCGTCGTTCTTATGAAGTTTCCGACTTATAGCAGTCCATTGACCGCCAGGTTTCGATCTCGGACCATGTATATGCCTCGAAGTCGACGAAAATGTGTCTGTTTAACATATACAGGGAATATATTCCTGAGGAACCTTTCCAGTATATGGCTGGATTCGTCGTTCTTACGTAGTTTCCGACTTATAACATTCCACTGACCGCCAGGTTTCGATCTCGGACCAGGTATATGCCTCGAAGTCGACGAAAATGTGTCTGTTTAACATATACAGGGAATATATTCTTGAGCAATCTTTCCAGTATATGGATGGATTCCTCATTCTTACGAAGTTTCCGACTTATAGCAGTCCACTGACCGCCAGGTTTCGATCTCGGACCAGGTATATGCCTCGAAGTCGATGAAAATGTGTCTGTTTAACATATACAGGGAATATATTCCTGAGGAATCTTTCCAGTATATGGATGGATTCATCGTTCTTACGAAGTTTCCGACTTATAACAGTACACTAACCGCCAGGTTTCGATCTCGGACCAGGTATATGCCTCGAAGTCGACGAAAATGTGTCTATTTAACATATACATGCAATATATTCCTGAGGAATCTTTCCAGTATATGGCTAGATTCGTATTTCTTACGAAGTTTCCGACTTATAGCAGTCCACTGACCGCCAGGTTTCGATCTCGGACCAGGTATATGCCTCGAAGTCGATGAAAATGTGTCTGTTTAACATATACAGGGAATATATTCCTGAGGAATCTTTCCAATATATGGCTGGATTCGTCGTTCTTACGTAGTTTCCGACTTATAACATTCCACTGACCGCCAGGTTTCGATCTCGGACCAGGTATATGCCTCGAAGTCGACGAAAATGTGTCTGTTTAACATATACAGGGAATATATTCTTGAGCAATCTTTCCAGTATATGGTTGGATTCGTCGTTCTTACGTAGTTTCCGACTTATAACATTCCACTGACCGCCAGGTTTCGATCTCGGACCAGGTATATGCCTCGAAGTCGACGAAAATGTGTCTGTTTAACATATACAGGGAATATATTCTTGAGGAATCTTTCCAGTATATGGTTGGACTCGTCGTTCTTACGTAGTTTCCGACTTATAACATTCCACTGACCGCCAGGTTTCGATCTCGGACCAGGTATATGCCTCGAAGTCGACGAAAATGTGTCTGTTTAACATATACAGGGAATATATTCCTGAGGAATCTTTCCAGTATATGGATGGATTCGTCGTTCTTACGTAGTTTCCGACTTATAACAGTCTACTGACCGCCAGGTTTCGATCTCGGACTAGGTATATGCCTCGAAGTCGACGAAAATGTGTCTGTTTAACATATACAGGGAATATATTCTTGAGGAATCTTTCCAGTATATGGTTGGATTCGTCGTTCTTACGTAGTTTCTGACTTATAACATTCCACTGACCGCCAGGTTTCTATCTCGGACCAGGTATATGCCTCGAATTCGACGAAAATGTGTCTGTTTAACATATACAAGGAATATATTCCTGAGGAATCTTTCCAGTATATGGATGGATTCGTCGTTCTTACGAAGTTTCCGACTTATAACAGTCTACTGACCGCCAGGTTTCGATCTCGGACCAGGTATATGCATCGAAGTCGACGAAAATGTGTCTGTTTAACATATACAGGGAATATATTCCTGAGGAATCTTTCCAGTATATGGCTGGATTTGTCGTTCTTACGAAGTTTCCGACTTATAGCAGTCCACTGACCGCCAGGTTTCGATCTCGGACCAGGTATATGCCTCGAAGTCGACGAAAATGTGTCTGTTTAACAAATACATGCAATATATTCCTGAGGAATCTTTCCAATATATGGCTAGATTCGTCGTTCATACGAAGTTTCCGACTTATAGCAGTCCACTGACCGCCAGGTTTCGATCTCGGACCAGGTATATGCCTCGAAGTCGACGAAAATGTGTCTGTTTAACATATACAGGGAATATATTCCTGAGGAATCTTTCCAGTATATGGATGGATTCGTCGTTCTTACGTAGTTTCCGACTTATAACAGTCTACTGACCGTCAGGTTTCTATATCGGACCATGTATATGCCTCGAAGTCGACGAAAATGTTTCTGTTTAACATATACATGGAATATATTCCTGAGGAATCTTTCCATTATATGGTTGGATTCGTCGTTCTTACGAAGTTTCCGACTTATAGCAGTCCACTGACCGCCAGGTTTCGATCTCGGACCAGGTATATGCCTCGAAGTCGACGAAAATGTGTCTGTTTAACATATACAGGGAATATATTCCTGAGGAATCTTTCCAGTATATGGATGGATTCGTCGTTCTTACGAAGTTTCCGACTTATAGCAGTCCACTGACCGCGAGGTTTCGATCTCGGACCAGGTATATGCCTCGAAGTCGACGAAAATGTGTCTGTTTAACATATACAGGGAATATATTCCTGAGGAATCTTTCCAGTATATGGATGGATTCGTCGTTCTTACGAAGTTTCCGACTTATAGCAGTCCACTGACCGCCAGGTTTCGATCTCGGACCTGGTATATGCCTCGAAGTCTACGAAAATGTGTCTGTTTAACATATACAGGGAATATATTCCTGAGGAATCTTTCCAGTGTATGGATGGATTCGTCGTTCTTACGAAGTTTCCGACTTATAGCAGTCCACTGACCGCCAGGTTTCGATCTCGGACCAGGTATATGCCTCGAAGTCGACGAAAATGTGTCTGTTTAACATATACAGGGAATATATTCCTGAGGAATCTTTCCAGTATATGGATGGATTCGTCGTTCTTACGAAGTTTCCGACTTATAGCAGTCCACTGACCGCCAGGTTTCGATCTCGGACCAGGTATATGCCTCGAAGTCGATGAAAATGTGTCTGTTTAACATATACAGGGAATATATTCCTGAGGAATCTTTCCAGTATATGGCTGGATTCGTCGTTCTTACGAAGTTTCCGACATATAGCAGTACACTGACCGCCAGGTTTCGATCTCGGATCAGGTATATGCCTCGAAGTCGACGAAAATGTGTCTGTTTCACATATACATGGAATATATTTAAGAGGAATCTTTCCAGTATATGGCTGGATTCGTCGTTCTTACGAAGTTTCCGACTTATAACAGTCCACTGACCGCCAGGTTTCGATCTCGGACCAGGTATATGCCTCGAAGTCGACGAAAATGTGTCTGTTTAACATATACAGGAAATATATTCCTGAGGAATCTTTCCAGTATATGGATGGATTCGTCGTTCTTACGAAGTTTCCGACTTATAGCAGTCCACTGACCGCCAGGTTTCGATCTCGGACCTGGTATATGCCTCGAAGTCTACGAAAATGTGTCTGTTTAACATATACAGGGAATATATTCCTGAGGAATCTTTCCAGTATATGGATGGATTCGTCGTTCTTACGAAGTTTCCGACTTATAGCAGTCCACTGACCGCCAGGTTTCGATATCGGTCCAGGTATATGCCTCGAAGTCGATGAAAATGTGTTTGTTTAACATATACAGGGAATATATTCCTGAGGAATCTTTCCAGTATATGGCTGGATTCGTCGTTCTTACGAAGCTTCCGACTTATAGCAGTACACTGACCGCCAGGTTTCGATCTCGGACCAGGTATATGCCTCGAAGTCGACGAAAATGTGTCTGCTTAACATATACATGGAATATATTCCTGAGGAATCTTTCCATTATATGGTTGGATTCGTCGTTCTTACGACGTTTCCGATTTATAGCAGTCCACTGACCGCGAGGTTTCGATCTCGGACCAGGTATATGCCTCGAAGTCGACGAAAATGTGTCTGTTTAACATATACAGGGAATATATTCATGAGGAATATTTCCAGTATATGGCTGGATTCGTCGTTAGTACGAAGTTTCCGACTTATAACAGTCCACTGACCGCTAGGTTTCGATCTCCGACCAGGTATATGCCTCGAAGTCGACGAAAATGTGTCTGTTTAACATATACAGGGAATATATTCATGAGGAATCTTTCCAGTATATGGATGGATTCGTCGTTCTTACGAAGTTTCCGACTTATAGCAGTCCACTGACCGCCAGGTTTCGATCTCGGACCTGGTATATGCCTCGAAGTCTACGAAAATGTGTCTGTTTAACATATACAGGGAATATATTCCTGAGGAATCTTTCCAGTACATGGATGGATTCGTCGTTCTTACGAAGTTTCCGACTTATAGCAGTCCACTGACCGCCAGGTTTCGATCTCGGACCAGGTATATGCCTCGAAGTCGATGAAAATGTGTCTGTTTAACATATACAGGGAATATATTCCTGAGGAATCTTTCCAGTATATGGCTGGATTCGTCGTTCTTACGAAGTTTCCCACTTATAGCAGTACACTAACCGCCAGGTTTCGATCTCGGATCAGGTATATGCCTCGAAGTCGACGAAATTGTGTCTGTTTAACATATACATGGAATATATTCATGAGGAATCTTTCCAATATATGGTTGGATTCGTCGTTCTTACGAAGTTTCCGACTTATAACAGTCCACTGACCGTCAGGTTTCTATATCAGACCATGTATATGCCTCGAAGTCGACGAAAATGTGTCTGTTTAACATATACAGGGAATATATTCCTGGGGAATCTTTCCAGTATATGGATGGATTCGTCGTTCTTACGTAGTTTCCGACTTATAACAGTCCACTGACCGCCAGGTTTCGATCTCGGACCAGGTATATGCCTCCAAGTCGACGAAAATGTGTCTGTTTAACATATACAGGGAATATATTCCTGAGGAATCTTTCCAGTATATGGCTAGATTCGTCGTTCATACGAAGTTTCCGACTTATAGCAGTCCATTGACCGCCAGGTTTCAATCTCGGACCAGGTATATGCCTCGAAGTCGATGAAAATGTGTTTGTTTAACATATACAGGGAATATATTCCTGAGGAATCTTTCCAGTATATGGCTGGAGTCGTCGTTCTTACGAAGTTTCCCACTTATAGCAGTCCACTGACCGCCAGGTTTCGATCTCGGATCAGGTATATGCCTCGAAGTCGACGAAAATGTGTCTGTTTAACATATACATGGAATATATTCATGAGGAATCTTTCCAATATATGGATGGATTCGTCGTTCATACGAAGTTTCCGACTTATAGCAGTCCATTAACCGCCAGGTTTCAATCTCGGACCAGGTATATGCCTCGAAGTCGATGAAAATGTGTTTGTTTAACATATACAGGGAATATATTCCTGAGTAATCTTTCCAGTATATGGCTGAAGTCGTCGTTCTTACGAAGTTTCCGACTAATAGCAGTCCACTGACCGCCAGGTTTCGATCTCGGACCAGGTATATGCCTCGAAGTCGATGAAAATGTGTCTGTTTAACATATACAGGGAATATATTCATGAGGAATATTTCCAGTATATGGCTAGATTCGTCTTTCTTACGAAGTTTCCGACTTATAGCAGTCCACTGACCGCCAGGTTTCGATCTCGGACCAGGTATATGCCTCGAAGTCGATGAAAATGTGTCTGTTTAACATATACAGGGAATATATTCCTGAGGAATCTTTCCAGTATATGGCTGGATTCGTCGTTCTTACGAAGTTTCCCACTTATAGCAGTACACTAACCGCCAGGTTTCGATCTCGGATCAGGTATATGCCTCGAAGTCGACGAAAATGTGTCTGTTTAACATATACATGGAATATATTCATGAGGAATCTTTCCAATATATGGCTGGATTCGTCGTTCTTACGAAGTTTCCGACTTATAACAGTCCACTGACCGTCAGGTTTCTATATCAGACCATGTATATGCCTCGAAGTCGACGAAAATGTGTCTGTTTAACATATACAGGGAATATTATCCTGAGGAATCTTTCCAGTATATGGATGGATTCGTCGTTCTTACGTAGTTTCCAACTTATAACAGTCCACTGACCGCCAGGTTTCGATCTCGGACCAGGTATATGCCTCCAAGTCGACGAAAATGTGTCTGTTTAACATATACAGGGAATATATTCCTGAGGAATCTTTCCAGTATATGGCTAGATTCGTCGTTCATACGAAGTTTCCGACTTATAGCAGTCCATTGACCGCCAGGTTTCAATCTCGGACCAGGTATATGCCTCGAAGTCGATGAAAATGTGTTTGTTTAACATATACAGGGAATATATTCCTGAGGAATCTTTCCAGTATATGGATGGAGTCGTCGTTCTTACGAAGTTTCCCACTTATAGCAGTCCACTGACCGCCAGGTTTCGATCTCGGATCAGGTATATGCCTCGAAGTCGACGAAAATGTGTCTGTTTAACATATACATGGAATATATTCATGATGAATCTTTCCAATATATGGATGGATTCGTCGTTCATACGAAGTTTCCGACTTATAGCAGTCCATTAACCGCCAGGTTTCAATCTCGGACCAGGTATATGCCTCGAAGTCGATGAAAATGTGTTTGTTTAACATATACAGGGAATATATTCCTGAGTAATCTTTCCAGTATATGGCTGAAGTCGTCGTTCTTATGAAGTTTCCGACTAATAGCAGTCCATTGACCGCCAGGTTTCGATCTCGGACCAGGTATATGCCTCGAAGTCGATGAAAATGTGTCTGTTTAACATATACAGGGAATATATTCATGAGGAATCTTTCCAGTATATGGCTAGATTCGTCTTTCTTACGAAGTTTCCGACTTATAGCAGTCCACTGACCGCCAGGTTTCGATCTCGGACCAGGTATATGCCTCGAAGTCGATGAAAATGTGTCTGTTTAACATATACAGGGAATATATTCCTGAGGAATCTTTCCAGTATATGGATGGATTCGTCGTTCTTACGAAGTTTCCCACTTATAGCAGTACACTAACCGCCAGGTTTCGATCTCGGATCAGGTATATGCCTCGAAGTCGACGAAATTGTGTCTGTTTAACATATACATGGAATATATTCATGAGGAATCTTTCCAATATATGGCTGGATTCGTCGTTCTTACGAAGTTTCCGACTTATAACGGTCCACTGACCGTCAGGTTTCTATATCAGACCATGTATATGCCTCGAAGTCGACGAAAATGTGTCTGTTTAACATATACAGGGAATATTATCCTGAGGAATCTTTCCAGTATATGGATGGATTCGTCGTTCTTACGTAGTTTCCAACTTATAACAGTCCACTGACCGCCAGGTTTCGATCTCGGACCAGGTATATGCCTCCAAGTCGACGAAAATGTGTCTGTTTAACATATACAGGGAATATATTCCTGAGGAATCTTTCCAGTATATGGCTGGATTCGTCGTTCTTACGAAGTTTCCCACTTATAGCAGTACACTAACCGCCAGGTTTCGATCTCGGATCAGGTATATGCCTCGAAGTCGACGAAAATGTGTCTGTTTAACATATACATGGAATATATTTATGAGGAATCTTTCCAGTATATGGATGGATTCGTCGTTCTTACGAAGTTTCCGACTTATAACAGTCCACTGACCGTCAGGTTTCGATCTCGGACCAGGTTTATGCCTCGAAGTCGACGAAAATGTGTCTGTTTAACATATACAGGGAATATATTCATGAGGAATCTTTCCAGTATATGGCTGGATTCGTCGTTCTTACGAAGTTTCCGACTTATAACAGTCCACTGACCGCCAGGTTTCGATCTCGGACCAGGTATATGCCTCGAAGTCGACGAAAATGTGTCTGTTTAACATATACAGGGAATATATTCCTGAGGAATCTTTCCAGTATATGGATGGATTCGTCGTTCTTACGAAGTTTCCGACTTATAGCACTCCACTGACCGCCAGGTTTCAATCTCGAACCTGGTATATGCCTCGAAGTCTACGAAAATGTGTCTGTTTAACATATACAGGGAATATATTCCTGAGGAATCTTTCGAGTATATTGATGGATTCGTCGTTCTTACGAAGTTTCCGACTTATAGCAGTCCACTGACCGCCAGGTTTCGATCTCGGACCAGGTATATGCCTCGAAGTCGACGAAAATGTGTCTGTTTAACATATACAGGGAATATATTCCTGAGGAATCTTTCCATTATATGGATGGATTCGTCGTTCTTACGAAGTTTCCGACTTATAGCAGTCCACTGACCGCCAGGTTTCGATCTCGGACCAGGTATATGCCTCGAAGTCGACGAAAATGTGTTTGTTTAACATATACAGGGAATATATTCCTGAGGAATCTTTCCATTATATGGCTGGATTCGTCGTTCTTCCGAAGTTTCCGACTTATAGCAGTCCACTGACCGCCAGGTTTCGATCTCGGACCAGGTATATGCCTCGAAGTCGACGAAAATATGTCTGTTTAACATATACATGGAATATATTCATGAGGAATCTTTCCAGTATATGGATGGATTCGTCGTTCTTACGTAGTTTCCGACTTATAGCAGTCCATTAACCGCCAGGTTTCAATCTCGGACCAGGTATATGCCTCGAAGTCGATGAAAATGTGTTTGTTTAACATATACAGGGAATATATTCCTGAGGAATCTTTCCAGTATATGGCTGGATTCGTCGTTCTTACGAAGTTTCCGACTTATAGCAGTCCACTGACCGCCACGTTTCGATCTCGGACCAGGTATATGCCTCGAAGTCGACGAAAATGTGTCTGTTTAACATATACATGGAATATATTCTTGAGGAATCTTTCCAGTATATGGTTGAATTCGTCTTTCTTACGAAGTAAGCGACTTATAGCAGTCCACTGACCGCCAGGTTTCGATCTCGGATCAGGTATATGCCTCGAAGTCGGCGAAAATGTGTTTGTTTAACATATACAGGGAATATATTCCAGAGGAATCTTTCCAGTATATGGCTGGATTCGTCGCTCTAACGAAGTTTCCGACTTATAACAGTCCACTTACCACCAGGTCTCGATCTCAGACCAGGTAAATGCCTCGAAGTCGACGAAAATGTGTCTGTTTAACATATACAGGGAATATATTCTTGCGGAATCTTTCCAGTATATGGCTGGATTCATCGTTCTTACGAAGTTTCCGACTTATAGCAGTCCACTGACCGCCAGGTTTCGATCTCGGACCAGGTATATGCCTCGAAGTCGACGAAAATGTGTTTGTTTAACATATACAGGGAATATATTCCTGAGGAATCTTTCCATTATATGGCTGGATTCGTCGTTCTTCCGAAGTTTCCGACTTATAGCAGTCCACTGACCGCCAGGTTTCGATCTCGGACCAGGTATATGCCTCGAAGTCGACGAAAATATGTCTGTTTAACATATACATGGAATATATTCATGAGGAATCTTTCCAGTATATGGATGGATTCGTCGTTCTTACGTAGTTTCCGACTTATAGCAGTCCATTAACCGCCAGGTTTCAATCTCGGACCAGGTATATGCCTCGAAGTCGATGAAAATGTGTTTGTTTAACATATACAGGGAATATATTCCTGAGGAATCTTTCCAGTATATGGCTGAAGTCGTCGTTCTTATGAAGTTTCCGACTAATAGCAGTCCACTGACCGCCAGGTTTCGATCTCGGACCAGGTATATGCCTCGAAGTCGATGAAAATGTGTCTGTTTAACATATACAGGGAATATATTCATGAGGAATCTTTCCAGTATATGGCTAGATTCGTCTTTCTTACGAAGTTTCCGACTTATAGCAGTCCACTGACCGCCAGGTTTCGATCTCGGACCAGGTATATGCCTCGAAGTCGATGAAAATGTGTCTGTTTAACATATACAGGGAATATATTCCTGAGGAATCTTTCCAGTATATGGATGGATTCGTCGTTCTTACGAAGTTTCCCACTTATAGCAGTACACTAACCGCCAGGTTTCGATCTCGGATCAGGTATATGCCTCGAAGTCGACGAAATTGTGTCTGTTTAACATATACATGGAATATATTCATGAGGAATCTTTCCAATATATGGCTGGATTCGTCGTTCTTACGAAGTTTCCGACTTATAACGGTCCACTGACCGTCAGGTTTCTATATCAGACCATGTATATGCCTCGAAGTCGACGAAAATGTGTCTGTTTAACATATACAGGGAATATTATCCTGAAGAATCTTTCCAGTATATGGATGGATTCGTCGTTCTTACGTAGTTTCCAACTTATAACAGTCCACTGACCGCCAGGTTTCGATCTCGGACCAGGTATATGCCTCCAAGTCGACGAAAATGTGTCTGTTTAACATATACAGGGAATATATTCCTGAGGAATCTTTCCAGTATATGGCTAGATTCGTCGTTCATACGAAGTTTCCGACTTATAGCAGTCCATTGACCGCCAGGTTTCAATCTCGGACCAGGTATATGCCTCGAAGTCGATGAAAATGTGTTTGTTTAACATATACAGGGAATATATTCCTGAGGAATCTTTCCAGTATATGGATGGAGTCGTCGTTCTTACGAAGTTTCCCACTTATAGCAGTCCACTGACCGCCAGGTTTCGATCTCGGATCAGGTATATGCCTCGAAGTCGACGAAAATGTGTCTGTTTAACATATACATGGAATATATTCATGATGAATCTTTCCAATATATGGATGGATTCGTCGTTCATACGAAGTTTCCGACTTATAGCAGTCCATTAACCGCCAGGTTTCAATCTCGGACCAGGTATAAGCCTCGAAGTCGATGAAAATGTGTTTGTTTAACATATACAGGGAATATATTCCTGAGTAATCTTTCCAGTATATGGCTGAAGTCGTCGTTCTTATGAAGTTTCCGACTAATAGCAGTCCACTGACCGCCAGGTTTCGATCTCGGACCAGGTAAATGCCTCGAAGTCGACGAAAATGTGTCTGTTTAACATATATAGGGAATATATTCCTGAGGAATCTTTCCATTATTTGGCTAGATTCGTCGTTCTTACGAAGTTTCCGACTTATAGCAGTACACTGACCGCTAGGTTTCGATCTCGAATCAGGTATATGCCTCGAAGTCGACGAAAATGTGTCTGTTTAACATATACATGGAATATATTCATGAGGAATCTTTCCAGTATATGGCTGGATTCGTCGTTCTTACGAAGTTTTTGACTTATAACAGTCCACTGACCATCAGGTTTCTATATCGGACCATGTATATGCCTCGAAGTCGACGAAAATGTGTCTGTTTAACATATACAGGAATATATTCCTGAGGAATCTTTCCAGTATATGGATGGATTCGTCGTTCTTACGAAGTTTCCGACTTATAACAGTCCATTAACCGCCAGGTTTCGATCTCGGACCAGGTATATGCCTCGAAGTCGATGAAAATGTGTTTGTTTAACATATACAGGGAATATATTCCTGAGGAATCTTTCCAGTATATGGCTGGATTCGTCGTTCTTACGAAGTTTCCGACTTATAGCAGTCCACTGACCGCCACGTTTCGATCTCGGACCAGGTATATGCCTCGAAGTCGACGAAAATGTGTCTGTTTAACATATACATGGAATATATTCTTGAGGAATCTTTCCAGTATATGGTTGAATTCGTCTTTCTTACGAAGTAAGCGACTTATAGCAGTCCACTGACCGCCAGGTTTCGATCTCGGATCAGGTATATGCCTCGAAGTCGGCGAAAATGTGTTTGTTTAACATATACAGGGAATATATTCCAGAGGAATCTTTCCAGTATATGGCTGGATTCGTCGCTCTAACGAAGTTTCCGACTTATAACAGTCCACTTACCACCAGGTCTCGATCTCAGACCAGGTAAATGCCTCGAAGTCGACGAAAATGTGTCTGTTTAACATATACAGGGAATATATTCTTGCGGAATCTTTCCAGTATATGGCTGGATTCATCGTTCTTACGAAGTTTCCGACTTATAGCAGTCCACTGACCGCCAGGTTTCGATCTCGGACCAGGTATATGCCTCGAAGTCGACGAAAATGTGTTTGTTTAACATATACAGGGAATATATTCCTGAGGAATCTTTCCATTATATGGCTGGATTCGTCGTTCTTACGAAGTTTCCGACTTATAGCAGTCCACTGACCGCCAGGTTTCGATCTCGGACCAGGTATATGCCTCGAAGTCGACGAAAATGTGTCTGTTTAACATATACAGGGAATATATTCCTGAGGAATCTTTCCAGTATATGGATGGATTCGTCGTTCTTACGAAGTTTCCGACTTATAGCAGTCCACTGACCGCGAGGTTTCGATCTCGGACCAGGTATATGCCTCGAAGTCGACGAAAATGTGTCTGTTTAACATATACAGGGAATATATTCCTGAGGAATCTTTCCAGTATATGGATGGATTCGTCGTTCTTACGAAGTTTCCGACTTATAGCAGTCCACTGACCGCCAGGTTTCGATCTCGGACCTGGTATATGCCTCGAAGTCTACGAAAATGTGTCTGTTTAACATATACAGGGAATATATTCCTGAGGAATCTTTCCAGTGTATGGATGGATTCGTCGTTCTTACGAAGTTTCCGACTTATAGCAGTCCACTGACCGCCAGGTTTCGATCTCGGACCAGGTATATGCCTCGAAGTCGACGAAAATGTGTCTGTTTAACATATACAGGGAATATATTCCTGAGGAATCTTTCCAGTATATGGATGGATTCGTCGTTCTTACGAAGTTTCCGACTTATAGCAGTCCACTGACCGCCAGGTTTCGATCTCGGACCAGGTATATGCCTCGAAGTCGACGAAAATGTGTCTGTTTAACATATACATGGAATATATTCATGAGGAATCTTTCCAGTATATGGATGGATTCGTCGTTCTTACGTAGTTTCCGACTTATAGCAGTCCATTGACCGCCAGGTTTCAATCTCGGACCAGGTATATGCCTCGAAGTCGATGAAAATGTGTTTGTTTAACATATACAGGGAATATATTCCTGAGGAATCTTTCCAGTATATGGATGGAGTCGTCGTTCTTACGAAGTTTCCCACTTATAGCAGTCCACTGACCGCCAGGTTTCGATCTCGGATCAGGTATATGCCTCGAAGTCGACGAAAATGTGTCTGTTTAACATATACATGGAATATATTCATGATGAATCTTTCCAATATATGGATGGATTCGTCGTTCATACGAAGTTTCCGACTTATAGCAGTCCATTAACCGCCAGGTTTCAATCTCGGACCAGGTATAAGCCTCGAAGTCGATGAAAATGTGTTTGTTTAACATATACAGGGAATATATTCCTGAGTAATCTTTCCAGTATATGGCTGAAGTCGTCGTTCTTATGAAGTTTCCGACTAATAGCAGTCCACTGACCGCCAGGTTTCGATCTCGGACCAGGTAAATGCCTCGAAGTCGACGAAAATGTGTCTGTTTAACATATATAGGGAATATATTCCTGAGGAATCTTTCCATTATTTGGCTAGATTCGTCGTTCTTACGAAGTTTCCGACTTATAGCAGTACACTGACCGCTAGGTTTCGATCTCGAATCAGGTATATGCCTCGAAGTCGACGAAAATGTGTCTGTTTAACATATACATGGAATATATTCATGAGGAATCTTTCCAGTATATGGCTGGATTCGTCGTTCTTACGAAGTTTTTGACTTATAACAGTCCACTGACCATCAGGTTTCTATATCGGACCATGTATATGCCTCGAAGTCGACGAAAATGTGTCTGTTTAACATATACAGGAATATATTCCTGAGGAATCTTTCCAGTATATGGATGGATTCGTCGTTCTTACGAAGTTTCCGACTTATAACAGTCCATTAACCGCCAGGTTTCGATCTCGGACCAGGTATATGCCTCGAAGTCGATGAAAATGTGTTTGTTTAACATATACAGGGAATATATTCCTGAGGAATCTTTCCAGTATATGGCTGGATTCGTCGTTCTTACGAAGTTTCCGACTTATAGCAGTCCACTGACCGCCACGTTTCGATCTCGGACCAGGTATATGCCTCGAAGTCGACGAAAATGTGTCTGTTTAACATATACATGGAATATATTCTTGAGGAATCTTTCCAGTATATGGTTGAATTCGTCTTTCTTACGAAGTAAGCGACTTATAGCAGTCCACTGACCGCCAGGTTTCGATCTCGGATCAGGTATATGCCTCGAAGTCGGCGAAAATGTGTTTGTTTAACATATACAGGGAATATATTCCAGAGGAATCTTTCCAGTATATGGCTGGATTCGTCGCTCTAACGAAGTTTCCGACTTATAACAGTCCACTTACCACCAGGTCTCGATCTCAGACCAGGTAAATGCCTCGAAGTCGACGAAAATGTGTCTGTTTAACATATACAGGGAATATATTCTTGCGGAATCTTTCCAGTATATGGCTGGATTCATCGTTCTTACGAAGTTTCCGACTTATAGCAGTCCACTGACCGCCAGGTTTCGATCTCGGACCAGGTATATGCCTCGAAGTCGACGAAAATGTGTTTGTTTAACATATACAGGGAATATATTCCTGAGGAATCTTTCCATTATATGGCTGGATTCGTCGTTCTTACGAAGTTTCCGACTTATAGCAGTCCACTGACCGCCAGGTTTCGATCTCGGACCAGGTATATGCCTCGAAGTCGACGAAAATGTGTCTGTTTAACATATACAGGGAATATATTCCTGAGGAATCTTTCCAGTATATGGATGGATTCGTCGTTCTTACGAAGTTTCCGACTTATAGCAGTCCACTGACCGCGAGGTTTCGATCTCGGACCAGGTATATGCCTCGAAGTCGACGAAAATGTGTCTGTTTAACATATACAGGGAATATATTCCTGAGGAATCTTTCCAGTATATGGATGGATTCGTCGTTCTTACGAAGTTTCCGACTTATAGCAGTCCACTGACCGCCAGGTTTCGATCTCGGACCTGGTATATGCCTCGAAGTCTACGAAAATGTGTCTGTTTAACATATACAGGGAATATATTCCTGAGGAATCTTTCCAGTGTATGGATGGATTCGTCGTTCTTACGAAGTTTCCGACTTATAGCAGTCCACTGACCGCCAGGTTTCGATCTCGGACCAGGTATATGCCTCGAAGTCGACGAAAATGTGTCTGTTTAACATATACAGGGAATATATTCCTGAGG
Source organism: Papaver somniferum (assembly GCF_003573695.1). Classification (NCBI taxonomy): domain Eukaryota; kingdom Viridiplantae; phylum Streptophyta; class Magnoliopsida; order Ranunculales; family Papaveraceae; genus Papaver; species Papaver somniferum. Next base: position 104,487,737 of record NC_039364.1, read on the forward strand.
AATCTTTCCAGTATATGGATGGATTCGTCGTTCTTACGAAGTTTCCGACTTATAGCAGTCCACTGACCGCCAGGTTTCGATCTCGGACCAGGTATATGCCTCGAAGTCGACGAAAATGTGTCTGTTTAACATATACATGGAATATATTCATGAGGAATCTTTCCAGTATATGGATGGATTCGTCGTTCTTACGTAGTTTCCGACTTATAGCAGTCCATTGACCGCCAGGTTTCAATCTCGGACCAGGTATATGCCTCGAAGTCGATGAAAATGTGTTTGTTTAACATATACAGGGAATATATTCCTGAGGAATCTTTCCAGTATATGGATGGAGTCGTCGTTCTTACGAAGTTTCCCACTTATAGCAGTCCACTGACCGCCAGGTTTCGATCTCGGATCAGGTATATGCCTCGAAGTCGACGAAAATGTGTCTGTTTAACATATACATGGAATATATTCATGATGAATCTTTCCAATATATGGATGGATTCGTCGTTCATACGAAGTTTCCGACTTATAGCAGTCCATTAACCGCCAGGTTTCAATCTCGGACCAGGTATAAGCCTCGAAGTCGATGAAAATGTGTTTGTTTAACATATACAGGGAATATATTCCTGAGTAATCTTTCCAGTATATGGCTGAAGTCGTCGTTCTTATGAAGTTTCCGACTAATAGCAGTCCACTGACCGCCAGGTTTCGATCTCGGACCAGGTAAATGCCTCGAAGTCGACGAAAATGTGTCTGTTTAACATATATAGGGAATATATTCCTGAGGAATCTTTCCATTATTTGGCTAGATTCGTCGTTCTTACGAAGTTTCCGACTTATAGCAGTACACTGACCGCTAGGTTTCGATCTCGAATCAGGTATATGCCTCGAAGTCGACGAAAATGTGTCTGTTTAACATATACATGGAATATATTCATGAGGAATCTTTCCAGTATATGGCTGGATTCGTCGTTCTTACGAAGTTTTTGACTTATAACAGTCCACTGACCATCAGGTTTCTATATCGGACCATGTATATGCCTCGAAGTCGACGAAAATGTGTCTGTTTAACATATACAGGAATATATTCCTGAGGAATCTTTCCAGTATATGGATGGATTCGTCGTTCTTACGAAGTTTCCGACTTATAACAGTCCATTAACCGCCAGGTTTCGATCTCGGACCAGGTATATGCCTCGAAGTCGATGAAAATGTGTTTGTTTAACATATACAGGGAATATATTCCTGAGGAATCTTTCCAGTATATGGCTGGATTCGTCGTTCTTACGAAGTTTCCGACTTATAGCAGTCCACTGACCGCCACGTTTCGATCTCGGACCAGGTATATGCCTCGAAGTCGACGAAAATGTGTCTGTTTAACATATACA
>NC_039364.1:104489358-104505348 GCF_003573695.1 Papaver somniferum
ACCGCCAGGTTTCGATCTCGGACCAGGTAAATGCCTCGAAGTCGACGAAAATGTGTCTGTTTAACATATATAGGGAATATATTCCTGAGGAATCTTTCCATTATTTGGCTAGATTCGTCGTTCTTACGAAGTTTCCGACTTATAGCAGTACACTGACCGCTAGGTTTCGATCTCGAATCAGGTATATGCCTCGAAGTCGACGAAAATGTGTCTGTTTAACATATACATGGAATATATTCATGAGGAATCTTTCCAGTATATGGCTGGATTCGTCGTTCTTACGAAGTTTTTGACTTATAACAGTCCACTGACCATCAGGTTTCTATATCGGACCATGTATATGCCTCGAAGTCGACGAAAATGTGTCTGTTTAACATATACAGGAATATATTCCTGAGGAATCTTTCCAGTATATGGATGGATTCGTCGTTCTTACGAAGTTTCCGACTTATAACAGTACACTGACCGCCAGGTTTCGATCTCGGATCAGGTATATGCCTCGAAGTCGACGAAAATGTGTCTGTTTAACATATACATGGAATATATTCATGAGGAATCTTTCCAATATATGGCTGGATTCGTCGTTCTTACGAAGTTTCCGACTTATAACAGTCCACTGACCGTCAGGTTTCTATATCAGACCATGTATATGCCTCGAAGTCGACGAAAATGTGTCTGTTTAACATATACAGGGAATATTATCCTGAGGAATCTTTCCAGTATATGGATGGATTCGTCGTTCTTACGTAGTTTCCAACTTATAACAGTCCACTGACCGCCAGGTTTCGATCTCGGACCAGGTATATGCCTCCAAGTCGACGAAAATGTGTCTGTTTAACATATACAGGGAATATATTCCTGAGGAATCTTTCCAGTATATGGCTAGATTCGTCGTTCATACGAAGTTTCCGACTTATAGCAGTCCATTGACCGCCAGGTTTCAATCTCGGACCAGGTATATGCCTCGAAGTCGATGAAAATGTGTTTGTTTAACATATACAGGGAATATATTCCTGAGGAATCTTTCCAGTATATGGCTGGAGTCGTCGTTCTTACGAAGTTTCCCACTTATAGCAGTCCACTGACCGCCAGGTTTCGATCTCGGATCAGGTATATGCCTCGAAGTCGACGAAAATGTGTCTGTTTAACATATACATGGAATATATTCATGAGGAATCTTTCCAATATATGGATGGATTCGTCGTTCATACGAAGTTTCCGACTTATAGCAGTCCATTAACCGCCAGGTTTCAATCTCGGACCAGGTATATGCCTCGAAGTCGATGAAAATGTGTTTGTTTAACATATACAGGGAATATATTCCTGAGTAATCTTTCCAGTATATGGCTGAAGTCGTCGTTCTTATGAAGTTTCCGACTAATAGCAGTCCATTGACCGCCAGGTTTCGATCTCGGACCAGGTATATGCCTCGAAGTCGATGAAAATGTGTCTGTTTAACATATACAGGGAATATATTCATGAGGAATCTTTCCAGTATATGGCTAGATTCGTCTTTCTTACGAAGTTTCCGACTTATAGCAGTCCACTGACCGCCAGGTTTCGATCTCGGACCAGGTATATGCCTCGAAGTCGATGAAAATGTGTCTGTTTAACATATACAGGGAATATATTCCTGAGGAATCTTTCCAGTATATGGATGGATTCGTCGTTCTTACGAAGTTTCCCACTTATAGCAGTACACTAACCGCCAGGTTTCGATCTCGGATCAGGTATATGCCTCGAAGTCGACGAAATTGTGTCTGTTTAACATATACATGGAATATATTCATGAGGAATCTTTCCAATATATGGCTGGATTCGTCGTTCTTACGAAGTTTCCGACTTATAACGGTCCACTGACCGTCAGGTTTCTATATCAGACCATGTATATGCCTCGAAGTCGACGAAAATGTGTCTGTTTAACATATACAGGGAATATTATCCTGAAGAATCTTTCCAGTATATGGATGGATTCGTCGTTCTTACGTAGTTTCCAACTTATAACAGTCCACTGACCGCCAGGTTTCGATCTCGGACCAGGTATATGCCTCCAAGTCGACGAAAATGTGTCTGTTTAACATATACAGGGAATATATTCCTGAGGAATCTTTCCAGTATATGGCTAGATTCGTCGTTCATACGAAGTTTCCGACTTATAGCAGTCCATTGACCGCCAGGTTTCAATCTCGGACCAGGTATATGCCTCGAAGTCGATGAAAATGTGTTTTTTTAACATATACATGGAATATATTCCTGAGGAATCTTTCCAGTATATGGATGGAGTCGTCGTTCTTACGAAGTTTCCCACTTATAGCAGTCCACTGACCGCCAGGTTTCGATCTCGGATCAGGTATATGCCTCGAAGTCGACGAAAATGTGTCTGTTTAACATATACATGGAATATATTCATGATGAATCTTTCCAATATATGGATGGATTCGTCGTTCATACGAAGTTTCCGACTTATAGCAGTCCATTAACCGCCAGGTTTCAATCTCGGACCAGGTATATGCCTCGAAGTCGATGAAAATGTGTTTGTTTAACATATACAGGGAATATATTCCTGAGTAATCTTTCCAGTATATGGCTGAAGTCGTCGTTCTTATGAAGTTTCCGACTAATAGCAGTCCATTGACCGCCAGGTTTCGATCTCGGACCAGGTATATGCCTCGAAGTCGATGAAAATGTGTCTGTTTAACATATACAGGGAATATATTCATGAGGAATCTTTCCAGTATATGGCTAGATTCGTCTTTCTTACGAAGTTTCCGACTTATAGCAGTCCACTGACCGCCAGGTTTCGATCTCGGACCAGGTATATGCCTCGAAGTCGATGAAAATGTGTCTGTTTAACATATACAGGGAATATATTCCTGAGGAATCTTTCCAGTATATGGATGGATTCGTCGTTCTTACGAAGTTTCCCACTTATAGCAGTACACTAACCGCCAGGTTTCGATCTCGGATCAGGTATATGCCTCGAAGTCGACGAAATTGTGTCTGTTTAACATATACATGGAATATATTCATGAGGAATCTTTCCAATATATGGCTGGATTCGTCGTTCTTACGAAGTTTCCGACTTATAACGGTCCACTGACCGTCAGGTTTCTATATCAGACCATGTATATGCCTCGAAGTCGACGAAAATGTGTCTGTTTAACATATACAGGGAATATTATCCTGAAGAATCTTTCCAGTATATGGATGGATTCGTCGTTCTTACGTAGTTTCCAACTTATAACAGTCCACTGACCGCCAGGTTTCGATCTCGGACCAGGTATATGCCTCCAAGTCGACGAAAATGTGTCTGTTTAACATATACAGGGAATATATTCCTGAGGAATCTTTCCAGTATATGGCTAGATTCGTCGTTCATACGAAGTTTCCGACTTATAGCAGTCCATTGACCGCCAGGTTTCAATCTCGGACCAGGTATATGCCTCGAAGTCGATGAAAATGTGTTTGTTTAACATATACAGGGAATATATTCCTGAGGAATCTTTCCAGTATATGGCTGGAGTCGTCGTTCTTACGAAGTTTCCCACTTATAGCAGTCCACTGACCGCCAGGTTTCGATCTCGGATCAGGTATATGCCTCGAAGTCGACGAAAATGTGTCTGTTTAACATATACATGGAATATATTCATGAGGAATCTTTCCAATATATGGATGGATTCGTCGTTCATACGAAGTTTCCGACTTATAGCAGTCCATTAACCGCCAGGTTTCAATCTCGGACCAGGTATATGCCTCGAAGTCGATGAAAATGTGTTTGTTTAACATATACAGGGAATATATTCCTGAGGAATCTTTCCAGTATATGGCTGAAGTCGTCGTTCTTATGAAGTTTCCGACTAATAGCAGTCCACTGACCGCCAGGTTTCGATCTCGGACCAGGTATATGCCTCGAAGTCGATGAAAATGTGTCTGTTTAACATATACAGGGAATATATTCATGAGGAATCTTTTCAGTATATGGCTAGATTCGTCTTTCTTACGAAGTTTCCGACTTATAGCAGTCCACTGACCGCCAGGTTTCGATCTCGGACCAGGTATATGCCTCGAAGTCGATGAAAATGTGTCTGTTTAACATATACAGGGAATATATTCCTGAGGAATCTTTCCAGTATATGGCTGGATTCGTCGTTCTTACGAAGTTTCCCACTTATAGCAGTACACTAACCGCCAGGTTTCGATCTCGGATCAGGTATATGCCTCGAAGTCGACGAAATTGTGTCTGTTTAACATATACATGGAATATATTCATGAGGAATCTTTCCAATATATGGCTGGATTCGTCGTTCTTACGAAGTTTCCGACTTATAACAGTCCACTGACCGTCAGGTTTCTATATCAGACCATGTATATGCCTCTAAGTCGACGAAAATGTGTCTGTTTAACATATACAGGGAATATATTCCTGAGAATCTTTCCAGTATATGGATGGATTCGTCGTTCTTACGTAGTTTCCAACTTATAACAGTCCACTGACCGCCAGGTTTCGATCTCGGACCAGGTATATGCCTCCAAGTCGACGAAAATGTGTCTGTTTAACATATACAGGGAATATATTCCTGAGGAATCTTTCCAGTATATGGCTAGATTCGTCGTTCATACGAAGTTTCCGACTTATAGCAGTCCATTGACCGCCAGGTTTCGATCTCTGACCAGGTATATGCCTCGAAGTCGATGAAAATGTGTCTGTTTAACATATACAGGGAATATATTCCTGAGGAATCTTTCCAGTATATGGCTGGATTCGTCGTTCTTACGAAGTTTCCCACTTATAGCAGTACACTAACCGCCAGGTTTCGATCTCGGATCAGGTATATGCCTCGAAGTCGACGAAAATGTGTCTGTTTAACATATACATGGAATATATTTATGAGGAATCTTTCCAGTATATGGATGGATTCGTCGTTCTTACGAAGTTTCCGACTTATAACAGTCCACTGACCGTCAGGTTTCGATCTCGGACCAGGTTTATGCCTCGAAGTCGACGAAAATGTGTCTGTTTAACATATACAGGGAATATATTCATGAGGAATCTTTCCAGTATATGGCTGGATTCGTCGTTCTTACGAAGTTTCCGACTTATAACAGTCCACTGACCGCCAGGTTTCGATCTCGGACCAGGTATATGCCTCGAAGTCGACGAAAATGTGTTTGTTTAACATATACAGAGAATATATTCATGAGGAATCTTTCCAGTATATGGCTGGATTCGTCGTTCTTACGAAGTTTCCGACTTATAGCAGTCCACTGACCGCCAGGTTTCGATCTCGGACCAGGTATATGCCTCGAAGTCGACGAAAATGTGTCTGTTTAACATATACATGCAATATATTCCTGAGGAATCTTTCCAGTATATGGCTAGATTCGTCCTTCTTACGAAGTTTCCGACTTATAGCAGTCCACTTACCGCCAGGTTTCAATCTCGGACCAGGTATATGCCTCGAAGTCGATGAAAATGTGTCTGTTTAACATATACAGGGAATATATTCCTGAGGAATCTTTCCAGTATATGGCTGGATTCGTCGTTCTTACGAAGTTTCCGACTTATAGCAGTACACTGACCGCCAGGTTTCGATCTTGGATCAGGTATATGCCTCGAAGTCGACGAAAATGTGTCTGTTTAACATATACATGGAATATATTCATGAGGAATCTTTCCAGTATATGGATGGATTCGTCGTTCTTACGAACTTTCCGACTTATAACAGTCTACTGACCGTCAGGTTTCTATATCGGACCATGTATATGCCTCGAAGTCGACGAAAATGTGTCTGTTTAACATATACATGGAATATATTCCTGAGGAATCTTTCCATTATATGGTTGGATTCGTCGTTCTTACGAAGTTTCCGACTTATAGCAGTCCACTGACCGCCAGGTTTCGATCTCGGACCAGGTATATGCCTCGAAGTCGATGAAAATGTGTCTGTTTAACATATACAGGGAATATATTCCTGAGGAATCTTTCCAGTATATGGCTGGATTCGTCGTTCTTACGAAGTTTCCCACTTATAGCAGTACACTAACCGCCAGGTTTCGATCTCGGATCAGGTATATGCCTCGAAGTCGACGAAAATATGTCTGTTTAACATATACATGGAATATATTTATGAGGAATCTTTCCAGTATATGGATGGATTCGTCGTTCTTACGAAGTTTCCGACTTATAACAGTCCACTGACCGCCAGGTTTCGATCTCGGACCAGGTATATGCCTCGAAGTCGACGAAAATGTGTCTGTTTAACATATACAGGGAATATATTCATGAGGAATATTTCCAGTATATGGCTGGATTCGTCGTTCTTACTAAGTTTCCGACTTATAACAGTCCACTGACCGCCAGGTTTCGATCTCGGACCATGTAAATGCCTCGAAGTCGACGAAAATGTGTATGTTTAACATATACAGGGAATATATTCCTGAGGAATATTTCCAGTATATGGGTGGATTCGTCGTTCTTACGTAGTTTCCGACTTATAACATTCCACTGACCGCCAGGTTTCGATCTCGGACCAGGTATATGCCTCGAAGTCGACGAAAATGTGTCTGTTTAACATATACATGGAATATATTCTTGAGGAATCTTTCCAGTATATGGTTGGATTCGTCTTTCTTACGAAGTAAGCGACTTATAGCAGTCCACTGACCGCCAGGTTTCGATCTCGGATCAGGTATATGCCTCGAAGTCGGCGAAAATGTGTCTGTTTAACATATACAGGGAATATATTCCAGAGGAATCTTTCCGTTATATGGCTGGATTCGTCGCTCTTACGAAGTTTCCGACTTATAACAGTCCACTTACCACCAGGTCTCGATCTCAAACCAGGTAAATGCCTCGAAGTCGACGAAAATGTGTCTGTTTAACATATACAGGGAATATATTCTTGCGGAATCTTTCCAGTATATGGCTGGATTCATCGTTCTTACGAAGTTTCCGACTTATAGCAGTCCATTGACCGCCAGGTTTCGATCTCGGACCAGGTATATGCCTCGAAGTCGACGAAAATGTGTTTCTTTAACATATACAGGGAATATATTCCTGAGGAATCTTTCCATTATATGGCTGGATTCGTCGTTCTTCCGAAGTTTCCGACTTATAGCAGTCCACTGACCGCCAGGTTTCGATCTCGGACCAGGTATATGCCTCGAAGTCGACGAAAATGTGTCTGTTTAACATATACAGGGAATATATTCATGAGGAATGTTTCCAGTATATGGATGGATTCGTCGTTCTTACGTAGTTTCCGACTTATGACATTCCACTGACCGCCAGGTTTCGATCTCGGACCAGCTATATGCCTCGAAGTCGACGAAAATGTGTCTGTTTAACATATACAGGGAATATATTCTTGAGGAATCTTTCCAGTATATGGTTGGATTCGTCTTTCTTACGAAGTAAGCGACTTATAGCAGTCCACTGACCGTCAGGTTTCGATCTCGGATCAGGTATATGCCTCGAAGTCGGCGAAAATGTGTCTGTTTAACATATACAGGGAATATATTCCAGAGGAATCTTTCTAGTATATGGCTGGATTCGTCGTTCTTACGAAGTTTCCGACTTATAGCAGTCCACTTACCGCCAGGTCTCGATCTCAGACCAGGTAAATGCCTCGAAGTCGACGAAAATGTGTCTGTTTAACATATACAGGGAATATATTCTTGCGGAATCTTTCCAGTATATGGCTGGATTCGTCGTTCTTACGAAGTTTCCGACTTATAGCAGTCTACTGACCGCCAGGTTTCGATCTCGGACCAGGTATATGCCTCGAAGTCGACGAAAATGTGTTTGTTTAACATATACAGGGAATATATTCCTGAGGAATCTTTCCATTATATGGATGGATTCGTCGTTCTTCCGAAGTTTCCGACTTATAGCAGTCCACTGACCGCCACGTTTCGATCTCGGACCAGGTATATGCCTCGAAGTCGACGAAAATGTGTCTGTTTAGCATATACAGGGAATATATTCCTGAGGAATCTTTCCAGTATATGGATGGATTCGTCGTTCTTACGAAGTTTCCGACTTATAGCAGTCCACTGACCGCCAGGTTTCGATCTCAGACCAGGTATATGCCTCGAAGTCGACGAAAATGTGTCTGTTTAACATATACAGGGAATATATTCCTGAGGAATCTTTCCAGTATATGGCTAGATTCGTCGTTCTTACGAAGTTTCCGACTTATAGCAGTCCACTTACCGCCAGGTTTCGATCTCGGACCAGGTAAATGCCTCGAAGTCGACGAAAATGTGTCTGTTTAACATATATAGGGAATATATTCCTGCGGAATCTTTCCATTATTTGGCTGGATTCGTCGTTCTTACGAAGTTTCCGACTTATAGCAGTACACTGACCGCCAGGTTTCGATCTCGGATCAGGTATATGCCTCGAAGTCGACGAAAATGTGTCTGTTTCACATATACATGGAATATATTCATGAGGAATCTTTCCAGTATATGGCTGGATTCGTCGTTCTTACGAAGTTTTTGACTTATAACAGTCCGCTGACCGTCAGGTTTCTATATCGGACCATGTATATGCCTCGAAGTCGACGAAAATGTGTCTGTTTAACATATACAGGGAATATATTCCTGAGGAATCTTTCCAGTATATGGATGGATTCGTCGTTCTTACGTAGTTTCCGACTTATAACAGTCCACTGACCGCCAGTTTTCGATCTCGGACCAGGTATATGCCTCGAAGTCGACGAAAATGTATCTTTTTAACATATACAGGGAATATATTCCTGAGGAATCTTTCCAGTATATGGCTGGATTCGTCGTTCTTACGAAGTTTCCGACTTATAGCAGTCCATTGATCGCCAGGTTTCGATCTCGGATCAGGTATATGCCTCGAAGTCGACGAAAATGTGTCTGTTAAATATATACATGGAATATATTCCTGATGAATCTTTCCAGTATATGGCTGGATTCGTCGTTCTTACGAAGTTTCCGACTTATAGCAGTCCACTGACCGCCAAGTTTCGATCTCGGACCAGATATATGCCTCGAAGTCGACGAAAATGTGTCTATTTAACATATACAGGGAATATATTCCTGAGGAATCTTTCCAATATATGGCTGGATTCGTCGTTCTTACGAAGTTTCCGACTTATAACAGTCCACTGACCGCCACGTTTCGATCTCGGACCAGGTATATGCCTCGAAGTCGACGAAAATGTGTTTGTTTAACATATACAGAGAATATATTCATGAGGAATCTTTCCAGTATATGGCTGGATTCGTCGTTCTTACGAAGTTTCCGTCTTATTGTAGTCCACTGACCGCCAGGTTACGATCTCGGACCAGGTATATGCCTCGAAGTCAAGGAAAATGTGTCTGTTTAACATATACATGGAATATATTCCTGAGGAATCTTTCCAGTATATGTATGGATTCGTCGTTCTTACGTAGTTTCCGACTTATAGCAGTCCACTGACCGCCAGGTTTCGATCTCGGACCAGGTATATGCCTCGAAGTCGACGAAAATGTATCAGTTTTACATATACATGCAATATATTCTTGAGGAATCTTTCCAGTATATGGCTAGATTCGTCTTTCTTACGAAGTTTCTGACTTATAGCAGTCCACTGACCGCCAGGTTTCGATCTCGGACCAGGTATATGCCTCGAAGTCGATGAAAATGTGTCTGTTTAACATATACAAGGAATATATTCCTGAGGAATCTTTCCATTATATGGCTGGATTCGTCGTTCTTACGAAGTTTCCGACTTATAACAGTACACTGACCGCCAGGTTTCGATCTCGGATCAGGTATATGATTCGAAGTAGAAGAAAATTTGTCTGTTTAACATATACATGGAATATATTTATGAGGAATCTTTCTTGTATATGGATGGATTCGTCGTTCTTACGAAGTTTCCGACTTATATCAGTCCACTGACCGCCAGGTTTCGATCTCGGACCAGGTATATGCCTCGAAGTCGACGAAAATGTGTCTGTTTAACATATACAGGGAATATATTCATGAGGAATCTTTCCAGTATATGGCTGGATTCGTCGTTCTTACGAAGTTTCCGACTTATAACAACCCACTGACCGCTAGGTTTGTATCTCGGACCATGTATATGCCTCGAAGTCGACGAAAATGTGTCTGTTTAACATATACAGGGAATATATTCCTGAGGAATCTTTCCAGTATATGGATGCATTCGTCGTTGTTACATAGTTTCCGATTTATAACATTCCACTGTCCGCCAGGTTTCGATCTCGGACCAGGTATATTCCTCGAAGTCGACGAAAATGTGTCTGTTTAACATATACAGGGAATATATTCTTGAGGAATCTTTCCATTATATGGTTGGATTCGTCTTTCTTACGAAGTAAGCGACTTATAGCAGTCCACTGACCGCCAGGTTTCGATCTCGGACCAGGTATATGCCTCGAAGTCGGCGAAAATGTGTTTGTTTAACATATACGGGGAATATATTCCAGAGGAATCTTTCCAGTATATGGCTGGATTCGTCGTTCTTACGAAGTTTCTGACTTATAGCAGTCTACTTACCGCCAGGTTTCGATCTCGGACCAGGTAAATGCCTCGAAGGCGACGAAAATGTGTCTGTTTAACATATATAGGGAATATATTCCTGCAGAACCTTTCCAGTATATGGCTGGATTCGTCGTTCTTACGAAGTTTCCGACTTATAGCAGTCCCTGACCGCCAAGTTTCGATCTCGGACCAGGTATATGCCTCGAAGTGACGAAAATGTGTTTGTTTAACATATACAGGGAATATATTACTGAGGAATCTTTCCATTATATGGTTGGATTCGTCGTTCTTACGAAGTTTCCGACTTATAGCAGTCCACTGACCGCCATGTTTCGATCTCGGACCAGGTATATGCCTCGAAGTCGACGAAAATGTGTTTGTTTAACATATACAGGGAATATATTCCTGAGGAATATTTCCAGTATATGGATGGATTCGTCGTTCTTACGAAGTTTCGACTTATAACAGTCCACTGACCGTCAGGTTTCTATATCGGACCATGTATATGCCTCGAAGTCGACGAAAATGTGTCTGTTTAACATATACAGGGAATATATTCATGAGGAATCTTTCCATTATATGGCTGGATTCGTCGTTCTTACGAAGTTTCCGACTTATAGCAGTCCACTGACCGCCAGGTTTCGATCTCGGACCAGGTATATGCCTCGAAGTCGACGAAAATGTGCCTGTTTAACATATACATGCAATATATTCCTGAGGAATCTTTCCAGTATATGGCTAGATTCGTCTTTCTTACGAAGTTTCCGACTTATAGCAGTCCACTGACCGCCAGGTTTCGATCTCGGACCAGGTATATGCCTCGAAGTCGATGAAAATGTGTCTGTTTAACATATACAGGGAATATATTCCTGAGGAATCTTTCCAGTATATGGCTAGATTCGTATTTCTTACGAAGTTTCCGACTTATAGCAGTCCACTGACCGCCAGGTTTCGATCTCGGACCAGGTATATGCCTCGAAGTCGATGAAAATGTGTCTGTTTAACATATACAGGGAATATATTCCTGAGGAATCTTTCCAGTATATGGCTGGATTCGTCGTTCTTACGAAGTTTCCGACTTATAGCAGTACCCTGACCGCCAGGTTTCGATCTTGGATCAGGTATATGCCTCGAAGTCGACGAAAATGTGTCTGTTTAACATATACAGGGAATATATTCCTGAGGAATCTTTCCAGTATATGGCTGGATTCGTCGTTCTTACGTAGTTTCCGACTTATAACAGTCCACTGACCGCCAGGTTTCGATCTCGGACCAGGTATATGCCTCGAAGTCGACGAAAATGTGTCTGTTTAACATATACAGGGAATATATTCCTGAGGAATCTTTCCAGTATATGGCTAGATTCGTCTTTCTTACGAAGTTTCCGACTTATAGCAGTCCACTTACCGCCAGGTTTCAATCTCGGACCAGGTATATGCCTCGAAGTCGATGAAAATGTGTCTGTTTAACATATACATGGAATATATTCCTGAGGAATCTTTCCAGTATATGGCTGGATTCGTCGTTCTTACGAAGTTTCCGACATATAGCAGTACACTGACCGCCAGGTTTCGATCTCGGATCAGGTATATGCCTCGAAGTCGACGAAAATGTGTCTGTTTAACATATACATGGAATATATTTACGAGGAATCTTTCCAGTATATGGCTGGATTCGTCGTTCTTACGAAGTTTCCGACTTATAACAGTCCACTGACCGCCAGGTTTCGATCTCGGACCAGGTATATGCCTCGAAGTCGACGAAAATGTGTTTGTTTAACATATACAGGGAATATATTCATGAGGAATCTTTCCAGTATATGGCTGGATTCGTCGTTCTTACGAAGTTTCCGACTTATAACAGTCCACTGACCGCCAGGTTTCGATCTCGGACCAGGTATATGCCTCGAAGTCGACGAAAATGTGTCTGTTTAACATATACAGGGAATATATTCCTGAGGAATCTTTCCAGTATATGGCTAGATTCGTCGTTCTTACGAAGTTTCCGACTTATAACAGTCCATTGACCGCCAGGTTTCAATCTCGGACCAGGTATATGCCTCGAAGTCGATGAAAATGTGTCTGTTTAACATATACATGGAATATATTTACGAGGAATCTTTCCAGTATATGGCTGGATTCGTCGTTCTTACGAAGTTTCCGACTTATAACAGTCCACTGACCGCCAGGTTTCGATCTCGGACCATGTATATACCTCGAAGTCGACGAAAATGCGTCTGTTTAACATATACAATGAATATATTCCTGAGGAATCTTTCCAGTATATGGCTGGATTTGTCGTTCTTACGTAGTTTCCGACTTATAACATTCCACTGACCGCCAGGTTTCGATCTCGGACCAGGTATATGTCTCGAAGTCGACGAAAATGTGTCTGTTTAACATATACAGGGAATATATTCTTGAGGAATCTTTCCATTATATGGCTAGATTCGTCGTTCTTACGAAGTTTCCGACTTATAACAGTCCATTGACCGCCAGGTTTCAATCTCGGACCAGATATATGCCTCGAAGTCGATGAAAATGTGTCTGTTTAACATATACAGGGAATATATTCCTGAGGAATCTTTCCAGTATATGGCTGGATTGGTCGTTCTTACGAAGTTTCCGACTTATAGCAGTACACTGACCGCCAGGTTTCGATCTCGGACCAGGTATATGCCTCGAAGTCGACGAAAATGTGTTTGTTTAACATATACAGGGAATATATTCCTGAGGAATCTTTCCATTATATGGCTGGATTCGTCGTTCTTACGTAGTTTCCGACTTATAACAGTCCACTGACCGCCAGGTTTCGATCTCGGACCAGGTATATGCCTCGAAGTCGACGAAAATGTGTCTGTTTAACATATACAGGGAATATATTCCTGAGGAATCTTTCCAGTATATGGCTAGATTCGTCGTTCTTACGAAGTTTTCGACTTATAGCAGTCCATTGACCACCAGGTTTCGATCTCGGACCAGGTATATGCCTCGAAGTCGATGAAAATGTGTCTGTTTAACATATACAAGGAATATATTCCTGAGGAATCTTTCCAGTATATGGCTGGATTCGTCGTTCTTACGAAGTTTCCGACATATAGCAGTACACTAACAGCCAGGTTTCGATCTCGGATCAGGTATATGCCTCGGAGTCGACGAAAATGTGTCTGTTTCACATATACATGGAATATATTTATGAGGAATCTTTCCAGTATATGGCTAGATTCGTCGTTCTTACAAAGTTTCCGACTTATAACAGTCCACTGACCGCCAGGTTTCGATCTCGGACCAGGTATATGCCTCGAAGTCGACGAAAATGTGTCTGTTTAACATATACATGGAATATATTCCTGAGGAATCTTTCCAGTATATGGCTGGATTCGTCGCTCTTACGAAGTTTCCGACTTATAACAGTCCACTGACCGCCAGGTTTCGATCTCGGACCATGTATATGCCTCGAAGTCGACGAAAATGTGTCTGTTTAACATATACATGGAATATATTCCTGAGGAATCTTTCCAGTATATGGCTGGATTCGTCGTTCTTACGTAGTTTCCGAATTATGACATTCCACTGACCACCAGGTTTCGATCTCGGACCAGGTATATGCCTCGAAGTCGACGTAAATGTGTTTGTTTAACATATACATGGAATATATTCTTGAGGAATCTTTCCTGTATATGGTTGGATTCGTCTTTCTTACGAAGTAAGCGAGTTATAGCAGTCCACTGACCGCCAGGTTTCGATCTCGGACCAGGTATATGCCTCGAAGTCGGCGAAAATGTGTCTTTTTAAAATATACAGGGAATATATTCCAGAGGAATATTTCTAGTATATGGCTGGATTCGTCGTTCTTACGAAGTTTCCGACTTATAGCAGTCCACTTACCGCCAGGTTTCGATCTCGGACCAGGTAAATGCCTCGAAGTCGACGAAAATGTGTCTGTTTAACATATATAGGGAACATATTCCTGCGGAATCTTTCCAGTATATGGCTGGATTCGTTGTTCTTACGAAGTTTCCGACTTATAGCAGTCCACTGACCGCAAGGTTTCGATCTCGGACCAGGTATATGCCTCGAAGTCGACGAAAATGTGTTTGTTTAACATATACAGGGAATATATTCCTGAGGAATCTTTCCATTATATGGCTGGATTCGTCGTTCTTACGAAGTTTCCGACTTATAGCAGTCCACTGACCGCCAGGTTTCGATCTCGGACCAGGTATATGCCTCGAAGTCGACGAAAATGTGTCTGTCCACTGACCGCCAGGTTTCTTGCCTAAGTCACAATCTGATAGCCTTGCATCCTACCTAGATTTGGTTTGTAACAATATTGTCAAACCAATTTTCATGAGAATACCTAATCTAGGCCTGGAACTGTGTGCCTCTCAAGTCCTCTTGGACTATTTTGCATCTAAATACAATACTTTCGAGGAGCCACAGTTAGGATATGCATGTTTGCCCGTCCCTAGCAAAGTTCACTTTGAGTTAGACCTTGTACATGATGAACCCCCAAAACTGCGAGATTTTGTTTCCAAAATTTTATCCGTTGAAAAATCCAGGTTTGGGGGTAGCTCATTTTGTTTCACAGTTTCACTTGCGTTTATTTCCTGTTATATTTGTGTGAAGCTGTTGAAACCTCTACACTTTGTCTTTTGGGTTGATCCTCAACTCTTTAGATTGTTAGTGTATGGTGAATTTTTTGTATATAATCCAGTAGATAAAAATTTTAAAAATCCTTTTGTTCCTTTTGTATATATTTTGCTAATCCAATATGATCTCGGCTGACATATGTTGAATTCTTGCCTTGAATAACGGAGTTCTAATCTTGCTTTCGCCGAAATCGGGTATTCTCTTTCCTTTTTCTCTACTCAGCATGATCCTCTTCATATGTTGTATTATAATATTGTTCATATTTTGAAACATTGAGGACAATGTTTAGTTTAGGTTTGGGGGTGAAAAGTAGATACTTTGATAATATGCCATAATTGAAAAAAAAAAAAAAGCAGAACTCCTTCTTTTTGAAAAAATTTAAAAATTCCAAAAAAAAATTAAAAAATGATAAAAAAAACATAAAAATGGATCTCATTTACCTTGAAATGTTGACTCTTGTGCAAATATGTAATTTTTAGGAGTCTTAGTCTAGATATTTAGGCACCCTGATTCTATCACAATTCACATAGTGATAAGAAATTTGCACGCGCACGATCTACCAATACATGTATAGCCTCATCCTTGAGGTGTTCTATCGGAAGTTTTAGTTGCCAATCACTTTAGAATACTGAACGAAACTTGACTAGCTTGTTCTTTGGTTGGTTGGGATAGAAGGTGGAGGTTACATTAAGAAAAACAACCATCGAATTTAACTGGGTGCATCAAAAAGGGCTACCTCTTGCAAAGTGTCATGTAATTTTTTGTTTATTTTTGCTTATGTATCAAAAGTGTTTCCTTATAAAAAAAAAAAAA
>NC_039364.1:104505422-104509653 GCF_003573695.1 Papaver somniferum
AAAAAAAAAGAGAAAAAAAGAAAAAAAAGAAAAATCAATCAAGTATTTATTTATTCCATGTTTTGTCATGTTAAAAACAATATTCTCTCTTGTTCCAAAAATAAAAGAGAGTAATCAATGTAAATAAGAGTCATGTAAATAATCATCTTTTTGTTGTAAATAGTCTTGTAATAAGCAAGGAGGGTGCAGCCATCGATGTATAACACGGGTAAACTGAAATATCACCAACTCATTGGGTGAACATTCACAATTCTCGTAAAGCCGGACATCTAGCTTGGCTTAGAATTCGGTTCTTAGCCTAAAAACTATCTCTTGGTGATTAGTAGTCATAACTTCAGGTCATTCTAGAAACATGTGTAGATACACTTTACACTCTTATCACGTGTCTTTATTTGTTATCAGTGCTAGGATTGTGCCTTTGATAGCTAGATTGACATCTCCATTTTGCTGTGAGCTTAAACTGTCTTGCACATGTCACATTTGATGGAATATGAGCTTATATTTTGTCCTAGAACTTTGTAGGTACGTTCTAAGCAAACCTTCACGAGACTTCACTCGTCCACTAGGGACACTTAGTGGTTTAAAAGGCTTAGTGCATACGCTAAATGCATTCGAGAGACCAGCGACAGTGGTATAGGTAGCATTTCCTTAGTTTTGTTTTACTTGAGGACAAGTAAAATTCAGGTTTGGGGGTATTTGATGAGTGCTAAAAAGTGCATATTTCTATATATTTTTCTTGGCATTTAACTCATCTTTTGTGCATTAATTCTACATTTTATCCCATATTCTGTATTTTCTTTGTTTTCAAGAATAAATATTTTTATTAATTAATTTTGCATTTTTAGGTAATAAATAAAGTTTGGATGAATAGCGGAGCGGAAAAGAGCAGAAAAGCGGTGAAAAGCCGGGAGGAATTACACAAGGAAGCCGCGAAGAATGTTGTGCACAAGACCAAAAGGCTAGAAGTGGGCTTGAAGAGGAAGAATTGTTCTTAAAGAAGATATGGGCTTGGCATACCCAATGCCCAAAACCCTCACCCAAGTCCATTTCCTATATCCATACCCGTTTCCCTTTCTAGCCGTCATATTGGATCATCTCAGCATCCTACGGTCGCAGCATCTCCATTACATCAAAGTCTGAAGCTCCTGTCTAACACTACAACACCTAACTCCATCTTGAGCCGTCAGTTTCGTTGTATCAGGCATCCAACGGTCGCTCAAGACCTTCTTCCATCTTGCCGTTAGATCCATTTCAGAAGTGACAATCCAACGCTCATCTTCGTTGTTCATCAAAATTTGCTGCACCCGCTCAACACTCAACACTCAAGCACCTAATACCTATACCCATCAACCAAACACTCCCCTCCTTCTTCTCCATCGACTTCACCTCCCTCACCTCCGTCTGCAACAGCCTCACCTTCACCACCAACTCCGCCAACTCCACTGCCTCAACCACCACAATCAACCACCAAAAGCCATCATGGCTATCCCTCACCGAAACCCATCATTCCCCTAAACTTCTAGCCATCTATTCTCTCGATTTCTTCCCTGATTTCTCTCTGAAACCCTAGGTAAGAAATCAATAGAATAGGTCGAGTTAGAAAAGCAATTGGAAGGCATGGAGAGGAGCAGGAGAGTCAGAAGAAGAATGGGTCGACGTACAGAAGCCATTATCAAAGATTAGGTAAACTGAATTTCAATTTTCAGAAACCCTGATTTACTGTTTTGGGGGTTTTGCTTGTAAAGTGTAATTGAGTATAAATAGATGCTTTGGGATGTTGTAATGGGCATGCCTGGACTAGCCAGTGCACCACCAAGAGGACTGGACTAGCCAGTTCCTCAATTGTTCATGTTCTGTTTTTGGTTCACTTTCAAATTCAGCTTTATTTTCACATATTCATCATGTTTTAATTTATCACTTGCTAAGATTGAGATGAAGCTTCCATGCTAATGCTAGTTGGTTAATGTGTAGACAATGTTCTTGTGTTCTGAAACTGTGTAGGACAGTTATAATTTAAGCATTTCATCACATTGCTCTCACATTGTATGTCAAGCATACATTGTAGTTAGGATAACCCTGTGATTGATGGTGCTGCAGCTCATGATTAATGTTTATTGTTCAAACCTTAGACTAGTTGTGCTCTAATCAGACAGTTAGTGCTATGGAAGAACATTTTAGCTGTAATTAGATTATCCTTTAGGAAGGTTTAATCATCTAAGTGGCTTATCTTCGGGTAGTTGCAGTGTGAGAGCCCCAATTACTACAAGGACTAGACTTAACTTAGTGACCCTAAATCCTTCTCTTAAAACCACCTCTTTGATAAGCAGCAGGCTCGAACCTCCACTGCTATCTAGATAGTTAGCTGAGGCTAGAATATCACTAATATCTAAACAAGGGGCAAGAACATGAGTTAGCATTGAAAATTGACTTAGCATAGGTTAGAGGTGGAATCAAAAGCCTTAGTGATTAAGCCTAAAGTCACTGTTTCTTTTATTCAATGCACTCTTTCCATCACTGCAACTGTTTTACTTTGTTTCTTTGGCTTTTTACTTCACTGCCTTAGGCTCATTGCCTTTGTCCCTTTGCTTCACTGTCACTAGCTCAGAACTATCTAGGAAACTTCAACTCACACCCTAGTCCCTGTGGATTCGACCCGTATTTGCACAAGCTACAATCGACACCGTGCACTTGCGGTATAACCATGTAGGCTTCCCTTATACTCTTATTTCATACATCCTTAATAGCCTACCAACAGGGAATATATTCCTGAGGAATCTTTCCAGTATATGGCTGGATTCGTCGTTCTTACGAAGTTTCCGACTTATAGCAGTCCACTGACCGCCAGGTTTCGATCTCGGACCAGGTATATGCCTCGAAGTCGACGAAAATGTGTCTGTTTAACATATACATGCAATATATTCCTGAGGAATGTTTCCAGTATATGGTTATATTCGTCGTTCTTACCAAGTTTCCGACTTATAGCAGTCCACTGACCTCCAGGTTTCGATCTCGGACCAGGTATATGCCTCGAAGTCGACGAAAATGTGTTTTTTTAACATATACAGGGAATATATTCTTGAGGAATCTTTCCAGTATATGGTTGGATTCGTCTTTCTTACGAAGTAAGCGACTTATAGCAGTCCACTGACCGCCAGGTTTTGATCTCGGACCAGGTATATGCCTCGAAGTCGGCAAAAATGTGTCTGTTTAACATATACAGGGAATATATTCCAGAGGAATCTTTTCAGTATATGGTTGGATTCGTCGTTCTTAAGAAGTTTCCGACTTATAGCATTCCACTTACCGCCAGGTTTTGATCTTGGACCAGGTAAATGCCTCGAAGTCGACGAAAATGTGTATGTTTAACATATATAGGGAATATATTCCTGCAGAATCTTTCCAGTATATGGCTGGATTCGTCGTTCTTACGAAGTTTCCGACTTATAGCGGTCCCTGACCGCCAGGTTTCGATCTCGGACCAGGTATATGCCTCGAAGTCGACGAAAATGTGTCTGTTTAACATATACAGGGAATATATTCCTGAGGAATCTTTCCAGTATATGGCTGGATTCGTCGTTCTTACGAAGTTTCCGACTTATAGCAGTACACTGACCGCCAGGTTTCGATCTCGGATCAAGTATATACCTCGAAGTCGACGAAAATGTGTCTGTTTAACATATCCATGGAATATATACATGAGGAATCTTTCCAGTATATGTCTGGATTCGTCGTTCTTACGAAGTTTCCGACTTATAACAGTCCACTGACCGTTAGGTTTCTATATCGGTCCATGTATATGCCTCGAAGTCGACGAAAATGTGTCTGTTTAACATATACAGGGAATATATTCCTGAGGAATCTTTCCAGTATATGGCTGGATTCGTCGTTCTTACGTAGTTTCCGACTTATAACAGTCCACTGACCGCCAGGTTTCGATCTCGGACCAGGTATATGCCTCGAAGTCGACGAAAATGTGTCTGTTTGACATATACAGGGAATATATTCCTGAGGAATTTTTCCAGTATATGGCTGGATTCGTCGTTCTTACGAAGTTTCTGACTTATAGCAGTCCACTGACCGCCAAGTTTCGATCTCGGACCAGGTATATGCCTCGAAGTCGACGAAAATGTGTCTGTTTAACATATACATGGAATATATTCCTGAGGAATCTTTCCAATATATGGCTGGATTCGTCGTTCTTACGAAGTTTCCGACTTATAACAGTCCACTC
>NC_039364.1:104509913-104515054 GCF_003573695.1 Papaver somniferum
AAAATGTGTCTGTTTAACATATACAGGGAATATATTCCTGAGGAATCTTACCAGTATATGGATGGATTCGTCGTTCTTACGAAGTTTCCGACTTATAGCAGTCCACTGACCGCCATGTTTCGATCTCTGACCAGGTATATGCCTCGAAGTCGACGAAAATGTGCCTGTTTAACATATACATGCAATATATTCCTGAGGAATATTTCCAGTATATGGCTAGATTCGTCTTTCTTACGAAGTTTCCGACTTATAGCAGTCCACTGACCGCCAGGTTTCGATCTCGGACCAGGTATATGCCTCGAAGTCGGCGAAAATGTGTCTACTTAACATATACATGGAATATATTCCTGAGGAATCTTTCTAGTATATGGCTGGATTCGTCGTTCTTACGTAGTTTCCGACTTATAACATTCCACTGACCGCCAGGTTTCGATCTCGGACCAGGTTTATGCCTCGAAGTCGACGAAAATGTGTCTGTTTAACATATACAGGGAATATATTCTTGAGGAATCTTTCCAGTATATGGTTGGATTCGTCTTTCTTACGAAGTTTCCGACTTATAACAGTCCACTGACCGCCAGGTTTCGATCTCGGACCATGTATATGCCTCTAAGTCGACGAAAATGTGTCAGTTTAACATATACAGGGAATATATTCCTGAGGAATCTTTCCAGTATATGGCTGGATTCGTCGTTCTTACGTAGTTTCCGACTTATAACATTCCACTTTCCGCCAGGTTTCGATCTCAGACCAGGTTTATGCCTCGAAGTCGACGAAAATGTGTCTGTTAAACATATACAGGGAATATATTCTTGAGGAATCTTTCCAGTATATGGTTGGATTCGTCTTTCTTACGAAGTAAGCGACTTATAGCAGTCCACTGACCGCCAGGTTTCGATCTCGGACCAGGTATATGCCTCGAAGTCGGCGAAAATGTGTCTGTTTAACATATACAGAGAATATATTCCAGAAGAATCTTTCTAGTATATGGCTGGATTCGTCGTTCTTACGTAGTTTCCGACTTATAACAGTCCACTGACCGCCAGGTTTCGATCTCGGACCAGGTATATGCCTCGAAGTCGACGAAAATGTGTTTGTTTAACATATACAGGGAATATATTCTTGAGGAATCTTTCCAGTATATGGTTGGATTCGTCTTTCTTACGAAGTAAGCGACTTATAGCAGTCCACTGACCGCCAGGTTTCGATCTCGGACCAGGTATATGCCTCGAAGTCGGCGAAAATGTGTCTGTTTAACATATACAGAGAATATATTCCAGAGGAATCTTTCCAGTATATGGCTGGATTCGTCGTTCTTACGTAGTTTCCGACTTATAACAGTCCACTGACCGCCAAGTTTCGATCTCGGACCAGGTATATGCCTCGAAGTCGACGAAAATGTGTCTGTTTAACATATACAGGGAATATATTCCTGAGGAATCTTTCCAGTATATGGCTGGATTCGTCGTTCTTACGAAGTTTCCGACTTATAGCAGTCCATTGACCGCCATGTTTCGATCTCGGACCAGGTATATGCCTCGAAGTCGACGAAAATGTGTCTGTTTAACATATACAGGGAATATATTCCTGAGGAATCTTTCCAGTATATGGCTGGATTCGTCGTTCTTACGAAGTTTCTGACTTATAGCAGTCCACTGACCGCCAAGTTTCGATCTCGGACCAGGTATATGCCTCGAAGTCGACGAAAATGTGCCTGTTTAACATATACATGCAATATATTCCTGAGGAATCTTTCCAGTATATGGCTGGATTCGTCATTCTTACGAAGTTTCCGACTTATAGCAGTCCACTGACCGCCAGGTTTCAATCTCGGAACAGGTATATGCCTCGAAGTCGATGAAAATGTGTCTACTTAACATATACAGGGAATATATTCCTGAGGAATCTTTCCAGTATATGGCTGGATTCGTCGTTCTTACGAAGTTTCCGACTTATAGCAGTACACTGACCGCCAGGTTTCGATCTCGGATCAGGTATATGCCTCGAAGTCGACGAAAATGTGTCTGTTTAACATATACATGGAATATATTCATGAGGAATCTTTCCAATATATGGCTGGATTCGTCGTTCTTACGAAGTTTCCGTCTTATAGCAGTCCACTGACCGCCAGGTTTCGATCTCGGACCAGGTATATGCCTCGAAGACGATGAAAATGTGTTTGTTTAACATATACAGGGAATATATTCCTGAGGAATCTTTCCAGTATATGGCTGGATTCGTCGTTCTTACGAAGTTTCCGACTTATAGCAGTACACTGACCGCCAGGTTTCGATCTCGGATCAGGTATATGCCTCGAAGTCGACGAAAATGTGTCTGTTTAACATATACATGGAATATATTCATGAGGAATCTTTCCGATATATGGATGGATTCGTCGTTCTTACGAAGTTTCCGACTTATAACAGTCTACTGACCGTCAGGTTTCTATATCGGACCATGTATATGCCTCGAAGTCGACGAAAATGTTTCTGTTTAACATATACATGGAATATATTCCTGAGGAATCTTTCCATTATATGGTTGGATTCGTCGTTCTTACGAAGTTTCCGACTTATAGCAGTCCACTGACCGCCAGGTTTCGATCTCGGACCAGGTATATGCCTCGAAGTCGACGAAAATGTGTCTGTTTAACATATACAGGGAATATATTCCTGAGGAATCTTTCCATTATATGGCTGGATTCGTCGTTCTTACGAAGTTTCCGACTTATAGTAGTACACTGACCTCCAGGTTTCGATCTCGGACCAGGTATATGCCTCAAAGTCGACGAAAATGTGTCTGTTTAACATATACATGGAATATATTCCTGAGGAATCTTTCCAATATATGGTTGGATTCGTCGTTCTTACGAAGTAAGCCACTTATAGCAGTCCACTGACCGCCAGGTTTCTATATCGGACCAGGTATATGCCTAGAAGTCGGCGAAAATGTGTCTGTTTAACATATACAGGGAATATATTCAAGAGGAATCTTTCCAGTATATGGTTGGATTTGTCGTTCTTACGAAGTTTCCGACTTATAGCAGTCCACTTACCGCCAGGTTTCGATCTCGGACCAGGTAAATGCCTCGAAGTCGACGAAAATGTGTCTGTTTAACATATATAGGGAATATATTCCTGCAGAATCTTATCAGTATATGGCTGGATTCGTCGTTCTTACGAAGTTTCCGACTTATAGCAGTCTACTGACCGCCAGGTTTCGATCTCAGACCAGGTATATGCCTCGAAGTCGACGAAAATGTGTTTGTTTAACATATACAGGGAATATATTCATGAGGAATCTTCCCATTATATGGCTGGATTCGTCGTTCTTACGAAGTTTCCGACTTATAGCAGTCCACTGACCGCCAGGTTTCGATCTCGGACCAGGTATATGCCTCGAAGTCGACGAAAATGTGTCTGTTTAACATATACATGGAATATATTCCTGAGGAATCTTTCCAGTATATGGCTGGATTCGTCGTTCTTACGAAGTTTTCGACTTATAGCAGTCCACTGACCGCCAAGTTTCGATCTCGGACCAGGTATATGCCTCTAAGTCGACGAAAATGTGTCTGTTTAACATATACAGGGAATATATTCCTGAGGAATCTTTCCAATATATGGATGGATTCGTCGTTCTTACGAAGTTTCCGACTTATAACAGTCCACTGACCGCCACGTTTCGATCTCGGACCAGGTATATGCCTCGAAGTCGACGGAAATGTGTCTGTTTAACATATACAGAGAATATGTTCATGAGGAATCTTTCCAGTATATGGCTGGATTCGTCGTTCTTACGAATTTTCCGTCTTATTGCAGTCCACTGACCGCCAGGTTTCGATCTCGGACCAGATATATGCCTCGAAGTCAACGAAAATGTGTCTGTTTAACATATACAGGGGAATATATTCCAGCGGAATCTTTCCAGTATATGGCTGGATTCGTCGTTCTTACGAAGTTTCCGATTTATAGCAGTCCACTGACCGCCAGGTTTCTATCTCGGACCAGGTATATGCCTCGAAGTCGACGAAAATGTGCCTGTTTAACATATACATGCAATATATTCCTGAGGAATCTTTCCAGTATATGGCTCTATTCGTCTTTCTTACGAAGTTTCCGACATATAGCAGTCCACTGACCGCCAGGTTTCGATCTCGGACCAGGTATATGCCTCGAAGTCGATGAAAATGTGTCTGTTTAACCTATACAGGGAATATATTCCTGAGGAATCTTTCCAGTATATGGCTGGATTCGTCTTTCTTACGAAGTTTCCGACTTATAGCAGTACACTGACCGCCAGGTTTCGATCTCGGATCAGGTATATGCCTCGAAGTCGACGAAAATGTGTCTGTTTAACATATACATGGAATATATTCATGAGGAATCTTTCCAGTATATGGCTGGATTCGTCGTTCTTACGAAGTTTCCGACTTATAACAGTCCACTGACCGTCAGGTTTCTATATCGGACCATGTATATGCCTCGAAGTCGACGAAAATGTGTCTGTTTAACATATACAGGGAATATATTCCTGAGGAATCTTTCCAGTATATGGCTGGATTCGTCGTTCTTACGTAGTTTCCGAATTATAACAGTCCACTGACCGCCAGGTTTCGATCTCGGACCAGGTATATGCCTCGAAGTCGACGAAAATGTGTTTGTTTAAAATATACAGGGAATATATTCCTGAGGAATATTTCCAGTATATGGATAGATTCGTCGTTCTTACGAAGTTTCCGACTTATAGCAGTCCACTGACCGCCAGGTTTCAATCTCGGAACAGGTATATGCCTCGAAGTCGATGAAAATGTGTCTGTTTAACATATACAGGGAATATATTCCTGAGGAATCTTTCCACTATATGGCTGGATTCGTCGTTCTTACGTAGTTTCCGACTTATAACATTCCACTTTCCGCCAGGTTTCGATCTCGGATCAGGTATATGCCTCGAAGTCGACGAAAATGTGTCTGTTTCACATATACATGGAATATATATATGAGGAATCTTTCCAGTATATGGCTGGATTCGTCGTTCTTACGAAGTTTCCGACTTATAACAGTCCACTGACCGCCAGGTTTCTATATCGGACCATGTATATGCCTCGAAGTCGACGAAAATGTGTCTGTTTAACATATACA
>NC_039364.1:104515527-104522515 GCF_003573695.1 Papaver somniferum
GCCAGGTTTCGATCTCGGACCAGGTATATGCCTCGAAGTCGATGAAAATGTGTCTGTTTAACATATACAGGGAATATATTCCAGAGGAATCTTTCCAGTATATGGCTGGATTCGTCGTTCTTACGAATTTCCGACATATAGCAGTACACTGACCGCCAGGTTTCGATCTCGGATCAGGTATATGCCTCGAAGTCGACGAAAATGTGTCTGTTTCACATATACATGGAATATATTTATGAGGAATCTTTCCAGTATACGGCTGGATTCGTCGTTCTTACGAAGTTTCCGACTTATAACAGTCCACTGACCGCCAGGTTTCGATCTCGGAACAGGTATATGCCTCGAAGTCGACGAAAATGTGTCTGTTTAACATATACAGGGAATATATTCCTAAGGAATCTTTCCAGTATATGGCTAGATTCGTCGTTCTTACGAAGTTTCCGACTTATAACAGTCCACTGACCGCCAGGTTTCGATCTCGGACCCTGTATATGCCTCGAAGTCGACGAAAATGTGTCTGTTTAACATATACATGGAATATATTCCTGAGGAATCTTTCCAGTATATGGCTGGATTCGTCGTTCTTACGTAGTTTCCGACTTATAACATTCCACTGACCGCCAGGTTTCGATCTCGGACCAGGTTTATGCCTCGAAGTCGACGAAAATGTGTCTGTTTAACATATACAGGGAATATATTCTAGAGGAATCTTTCCAGTATATGGTTGGATTCGTCTTTCTTACGAAGTAAGCGACTTATAGCAGTCCACTGACCGCCAGGTTTCGATCTCGGACCAGGTATATGCCTCGAAGTCGGCGAAAATGTGTCTGTTTAACATATACAGAGAATATATTCCAGAGGAATCTTTCTAGTATATGGCTGGATTCATCGTTCTTACGAAGTTTCCGACTTATAGCAGTCCACTTACCGCCAGGTTTCGATCTCGGACCAGGTAAATGCCTCGAAGTCGACGAAAATGTGTCTGTTTAACATATATAGGGAATATATTCCTGCGGAATCATTCCAGTATATGGCTGGATTCGTCGTTCTTACGAAGTTTCCGACTTATAGCAGTACACTGACCGCCAGGTTTCGATCTCGGACCAGGTATATGCCTCGAAGTCGACGAAAATGTGTTTGTTTAACATATACAGGGAATATATTCCTGAGGAATCTTTCCATTATATGGCTGGATTCGTCGTTCTTACGTAGTTTCCGACTTATAACAGTCCACTGACCGCCAGGTTTCGATCTCGGACCAGGTATATGCCTCGAAGTCGACGAAAATGTGTTTGTTTGACATATACAGAATATATTCCTGAGGAATCTTTCCAGTATATGGCTAGATTCGTCGTTCTTACGAAGTTTCCGACTTATAACAGTCCATTGACCGCCAGGTTTCAATCTCGGACCAGGTATATGCCTCGAAGTCGATGAAAATGTGTCTGTTTAACATATACATGGAATATATTTACGAGGAATCTTTCCAGTATATGGCTGGATTCGTCGTTCTTACGAAGTTTCCGACTTATAACAGTCCACTGACCGCCAGGTTTCGATCTCGGACCAGGTATATGCCTCGAAGTCGACGAAAATGTGTCTGTTTAACATATACAGGAAATATATTCCTGAGGAATCTTTCCAGTATATGGCTGGATTCGTCGTTCTTACGAAGTTTCCGACTTATAACAGTCCACTGACCGCCAGGTTTCGTTCTTGGACCATGTATATGACTCGAAGTCGACGAAAATGTGTCTGTTTAACATATACAGGGAATATATTCCTGAGGAATCTTTCCAGTATATGGCTGGATTCGTCGTTCTTACGTAGTTTCCGACTTATAACATTCCACTGACCGCCAGGTTTCGATATCGGACCAGGTATATGCCTCGAAGTCGACGAAAATGTGTCTGTTTAACATATACAGGGAATATATTCTTGAGGAATCTTTCCAGTATATGGTTAAATTCGTCTTTCTTACGAAGTAAGCGACTTATAGCAGTCCACTGATCGCCAGGTTTCGATCTCGGACCAGGTATATGCCTCGAAGTCGGCAAAAATGTGTCTGTTTAACATATACAGAGAATATATTCCAGAGGAATCTTTCTAGTATATGGATGGATTCGTCGTTCTTACGAAGTTTCCGACTTATAGCAGTCCACTTTCCGCCAGGTTTCCATCTCGGACCAGGTAAATGCCTCGAAGTCGACGAAAATGTGTCTGTTTAACATATATAGGGAATATATTCCTGCGGAATCTTTCCAGTATATGGATGGATTCGTCGTTCTTACGAAGTTTCCGACTTATAGCAGTCCACTGACCGTCAGGTTTCCATCTCGGACCAGGTAAATGCCTCGAAGTCGACGAAAATGTGTCTGTTTAACATATACATGGAATATATTCATGAGGAATCTTTCCAGTATATGGCTGGATTCGTCGTTCTTACGAAGTTTCCGACTTATAACAGTCCACTGACCGTCAGGTTTCTATATCGGACCATGTATATGCCTCGAAGTCGACGAAAATGTGTCTGTTTAACAAATACATGCAATATATTCCTGAGGAATCTTTCCAGTATATGGCTAGATTCGTCGTTCATACGAAGTTTCCGACTTATAGCAGTCCACTGACCGCCAGGTTTCGATCTCGGACAGGTATATGCCTCGAAATCGATGAAAATGTGTCTTTTTAACATATATACAGGGAATATATTCCTGAGGAATCTTTCCATTATATGGCTGGATTCGTCGTTCTTACGAAGTTTCCGACTTATAGCAGTCCACTGACCGCCAGGTTTCTATATCGGACCAGGTATATGCCTAGAAGTCGGCGAAAATGTGTCTGTTTAACATATACAGGGAATATATTCCAGAGGAATCTTTCCAGTATATGGTTGGATTCGTCGTTCTTACGAAGTTTCCGACTTATAGCAGTCCACTTACCGCCAGGTTTCGATCTCGGACCAGGTAAATGCCTCGAAGTCGACGAAAATGTGTCTGTTTAACATATATAGGGAATATATTCCTGCGGAATCTTATCAGTATATGGATGGATTCGTCGTTCTTACGAAATTTCCGACTTATAGCAGTCTACTGACCGCCAGGTTTCGATCTCGGACCAGGTATATGCCTCGAAGTCGACGAAAATGTGTTTGTTTAACATATACAGGGAATATATTCATGAGGAATCTTCCCATTATATGGCTGGATTCGTCGTTCTTACGAAGTTTCCGACTTATAGCAGTCCACTGACCGCCAGGTTTCGATCTCGGACAATGTATATGCCTCGAAGTCGACGAAAATGTGTCTGTTTAACATATACAGGGAATATATTCCTGAGGAATCTTTCCAGTATATGGCTGGATTCGTCGTTCTTACGAAGTTTCCGACTTATAGCATTCCACTGACCGCCAGGTTTAGATCTCGGACCAGGTATATGCCTCGAAGTCGACGAAAATGTGTCTGTTTAACATATACAGGGAATATATTCCTGAGGAATCTTTCCATTATATGGCTGGATTCGTCGTTCTTACGAAGTTTCCGACTTATAGCAGTCCACTGACCGCCAGGTTTCGATCTCGGACCAGGTATATGCCTCGAAGTCGACGAAAATGTGTCTGTTTAACATATACATGGAATATATTCCTGAGGAATCTTTCCAGTATATGGCTGGATTCGTCGTTCTTACGAAGTTTCCGACTTATAACAGTCCACTGACCGTCAGGTTTCTATATCGGACCATGTATATGCCTCGAAGTCGACGAAAATGTGTCTGTTTAACATATACAGGGATTATATTCCTGAGGAATCTTTCCAGTATATGGCTGGATTTGTCGTTCTTACGTAGTTTCCGAATTATAACAGTCCACTGACCGCCAGGTTTCGATCTCGGACCAGGTATATGCCTCGAAGTCGACGAAAATGTGTCTGTTTAACATATACAGGGAATATATTCCTGAGGAATCTTTCCAGTATATGGCTAGATTCGCCGTTCTTACGAAGTTTCCGACTTATAGCAGTCCATTGACCGCCAGGTTTCGATCTCGGACCAGGTATATGCCTCGAAGTCGATGAAACTGTGTCTGTTTAACATATACAGGGAATATATTCCTGAGGAATCTTTCCAGTATATGGATGGATTCGTCGTTCTTACGAAGTTTCCGACATATAGCAGTACACTGACCGCCAGGTTTCGATCTCGGATCAGGTATATGCCTCGAAGTCGACGAAAATGTGTCTGTTTCACATATACATGGAATATATTTATGAGGAATCTTTCCAGTATATGGATGGATTCGTCGTTCTTACGAAGTTTCCGACTTATAACAGTCCACTGATCGCCAGGTTTCGATCTCGGACCAGGTATATGCCTCGAAGTCGACGAAAATGTGTCTGTTTAACATATACAGGGAATATATTCCTGAGGAATCTTTCCAGTATATGGCTGGATTCGTCGTACTTACGAAGTTTCCGACTTATAACAGTCCACTGACCGCCAGGTTTCGATCTTGGACCATGTATATGCCTCGAAGTCGACGAAAATGTGTTTGTTTAACATATACAGGGAATATATTCCTGAGGAATCTTTCCAGTATATGGCTGGATTCGTCGTTCTTACGTAGTTTCCGACTTATAACATTCCACTGACCGCTAGGTTTCGATCTCGGACCAGGTATATGCCTCGAAGTCGACGAAAATGTGTCTGTTTAACATATACAGGGAATATATTCTTGAGGAATCTTTCCAGTATATGGTTGGATTCGTCTTTCTTACGAAGTAAGCGACTTATAGCAGTCCACTGACCGTCAGGTTTCGATCTCGGACCAGGTATATGCCTCAAAGTCGGCGAAAATGTGTCTGTTTAACATATACAGAGAATATATTCCAGAGGAATCTTTCTAGTATATGGCTGGATTCGTCGTTCTTACGAAGTTTCCGACTTATAACAGTCCACTGACCGCCAGGTTTCGATCTCGGACCAGGTATATGCCTCGAAGTCAACGAAAATGTGTCTGTTTAACATATACAGGGAATATATTCCAGAGGAATCTTTCCAGTATATAGCTGGATTCGTCGTTCTTACAAAGTTTCCGATTTATAGCAGTCCACTGACCGCCAGGTTTCGATTTCGGACCAAGTATATGCCTCGAAGTCGATGAAAATGTGTCTGTTTAACCTATACATGGAATATATTCCTGAGGAATATTTCCAGTATATGGCTGGATTCGTCGTTCTTACGAAGTTTCCGACTTATAGCAGTACACTGACCGCCAGGTTTCGATCTCGGATCAGGTATATGCCTCGAAGTCGACGAAAATGTGTCTGTTTAACATATACATGGAATATATTCATGAGGAATCTTTCTAGTATATGGCTGGATTCGTCGTTCTTACGAAGTTTCCGACTTATAACAGTCCACTGACCGTCATGTTTCTATGTCGAACCATGTATATGCCTCGAAGTCGACGAAAATGTGTCTGTTTAACATATACAGGGAATATATTCCTGAGGAATCTTTCCAGTATATGGCTGGATTCGTCGTTCTTACGTAGTTTCCGAATTATAACAGTCCACTGACCGCCAGGTTTCGATCTCGGACCATGTAAATGCCTCGAAGTCGACGAAAATGTGTCTGTTTAATATATACAGGGAATATATTCCTGAGGAATCTTTCCAGTATATGGCTAGATTCGTCGTTCTTACGAAGTTTCCGACTTATAGCAGTCCATTGACCGCCAGGTTTCGATCTCGGACCAGGTATATGCCTCGAAGTCGATGAAAATGTGTCTGTTTAACATATACAGGGAATATATTCCTGAGGAATCTTTCCAGTATATGGCTGGATTCGTCGTTCTTACGAAGTTTCCGACATATAGCAGTACACTGACCGCCAGGTTTCGATCTCGGATCAGGTATATGCCTCGAAGTCGACGAAAATGTGTCTGTTTCACATATACATGGAATATATTTAAGAGGAATCTTTCCAGTATATGGCTGGATTCGTCGTTCTTACGAAGTTTCCGACTTATAACAGTCCACTGACCGCCAGGTTTCGATCTCGGACCAGGTATATGCCTCGAAGTCGACGAAAATGTGTCTGTTTAACATATACAGGAAATATATTCCTGAGGAATCTTTCCAGTATATGGCTGGATTCGTCGTTCTTACGAAGTTTCCGACTTATAACAGTCCACTGACCGCCAGGTTTCGTTCTTGGACCATGTATATGACTCGAAGTCGACGAAAATGTGTCTGTTTAACATATACAGGGAATATATTCCTGAGGAATCTTTCCAGTATATGGCTGGATTCGTCGTTCTTACGTAGTTTCCGACTTATAACATTCCACTGACCGCCAGGTTTCGATATCGGACCAGGTATATGCCTCGAAGTCGACGAAAATGTGTCTGTTTAACATATACAGGGAATATATTCTTGAGGAATCTTTCCAGTATATGGTTAAATTCGTCTTTCTTACGAAGTAAGCGACTTATAGCAGTCCACTGATCGCCAGGTTTCGATCTCGGACCAGGTATATGCCTCGAAGTCGACGAAAATGTGTCTGTTTAACATATACAGGGAATATATTCCTGAGGAATCTTTCCAGTATATGGCTGGATTCGTCGTACTTACGAAGTTTCCGACTTATAACAGTCCACTGACCGCCAGGTTTCGATCTTGGACCATGTATATGCCTCGAAGTCGACGAAAATGTGTTTGTTTAACATATACAGGGAATATATTCCTGAGGAATCTTTCCAGTATATGGCTGGATTCGTCGTTCTTACGTAGTTTCCGACTTATAACATTCCACTGACCGCTAGGTTTCGATCTCGGACCAGGTATATGCCTCGAAGTCGACGAAAATGTGTCTGTTTAACATATACAGGGAATATATTCTTGAGGAATCTTTCCAGTATATGGTTGGATTCGTCTTTCTTACGAAGTAAGCGACTTATAGCAGTCCACTGACCGTCAGGTTTCGATCT
>NC_039364.1:104525466-104531901 GCF_003573695.1 Papaver somniferum
GTGTCTGTTTCACATATACATGTAATATATTTATGAGGAATCTTTCCAGTATATGGCTGGATTCGTCGTTCTTACGAAGTTTCCGACTTATAACAGTCCACTGACCGCCAGGTTTCGATCTCGGACCGGGTATATGCCTCGAAGTCGACGAAAATGTGTCTGTTTAACATATACAGGGAATATATTCCTGAGGAATCTTTCTAGTATATGGCTGGATTCGTCGTTCTTACGAAGTTTCCGACTTATAACAGTCCACTGACCGCCAGGTTTCGATTTTGGACCATGTATATGCCTCGAAGTCGACGAAAATGTGTCTGTTTAACATATACAGGGAATATATTCCTGAGGAATCTTTCCAGTATATGGCTGGATTCGTCGTTCTTACGTAGTTTCCGACTTATAACATTCCACTGACCGCCAGGTTTCGATATCGGACAAGGTATATGCCTCGAAGTCGACGAAAATGTGTCTGTTTAACATATACTGGGAATATATTCTTGAGGAATCTTTCCAGTATATGATTGGATTCGTCTTTCTTACGAAGCAAGCGACTTATAGCAGTCCACTGACCGCCAGGTTTCGATCTCGGACCAGGTATATGCCTCGAAGTCGGCGAAAATGTGTCTGTTTAACATATACAGAGAATATATTCCAGAGGAATCTTTCTAGTATATGGATGGATTCGTCGTTCTTACGAAGTTTCCGACTTATAGCAGTCCACTTACCGCCAGGTTTCCATCTCGGACCAGGTAAATGCCTCGAAGTCGACGAAAATGTGTCTGTTTAACATATATATGGAATATATTCCTGCGGAATCTTTCCAGTATATGGATGGATTCGTCGTTCTTACGAAGTTTCCGACTTATAGCAGTCCACTGACCGTCAGGTTTCCATCTCGGACCAGGTAAATGCCTCGAAGTCGACGAAAATGTGTCTGTTTAACATATACATGGAATATATTCATGAGGAATCTTTCCAGTATATGGCTGGATTCGTCGTTCTTACGAAGTTTCCGACTTATAACAGTCCACTGACCGTCAGGTTTCTATATCGGACCATGTATATGCCTCGAAGTCGATGAAAATGTGTCTATTTAACATATACAGGGAATATATTCCTGAGGAATCTTTCCAGTATATGGCTGGATTCGTCGTTCTTACGTAGTTTCCGAATTATAACAGTCCACCGACCGCCAGGTTTCGATCTCGGACCATGTATATGCCTCGAAGTCGACGAAAATGTGTCTGTTTAACATATACAGGGAATATATTCCTGAGGAATCTTTCCAGTATATGGCTAGATTCGTCGTTCTTACGAAGTTTCCGACTTATAGCAGTCCATTGACCGCCAGGTTTCGATCTCGGACCAGGTATATGCCTCGAAGTCGATGAAAATGTGTCTGTTTAACATATACAGGGAATATATTCCTGAGGAATCTTTCCAGTATATGGCTGGATTCGTCGTTCTTACGAAGTTTCCGACATATAGCAGTACACTGACCGCCAGGTTTCGATCTCGGATCAGGTATATGCCTCGAAGTCGACGAAAATGTGTCTGTTTCACATATACATGGAATATATTTAAGAGGAATCTTTCCAGTATATGGCTGGATTCGTCGTTCTTACGAAGTTTCCGACTTATAACAGTCCATTGACCGCCAGGTTTCGATCTCGGACCAGGTATATGCCTCGAAGTCGACGAAAATGTGTCTGTTTAACATATACAGGAAATATATTCCTGAGGAATCTTTCCAGTATATGGCTGGATTCGTCGTTCTTACGAAGTTTCCGACTTATAACAGTCCACTGACCGCCAGGTTTCGTTCTTGGACCATGTATATGCCTCGAAGTCGACGAAAATGTGTCTGTTTAACATATACAGGGAATATATTCCTAAGGAATGTTTGCAGTATATGGCTGGATTCGTCGTTCTTACGTAGTTTCGGACTTATAACATTCCACTGACTGCCAGGTTTCGATATCGGACCAGGTATATGCCTCGAAGTCGACGAAAATGTGTCTGTTTAACATATACAGGGAATATATTCTTGAGGAATCTTTCCAGTATATGGTTAAATTCGTCTTTCTTACGAAGTAAGCGACTTATAGCAGTCCACTGACCGCCAGGTTTCGATCTCGGACCAGGTATATGCCTCGAAGTCGGCGAAAATGTGTCTGTTTAACATATACAGAGAATATATTCCAGAGGAATCTTTCTAGTATATGGATGGATTCTTCGTTCTTACGAAGTTTCCGACTTATAGCAGTCCACTTACCGCCAGGTTTCCATCTCGGACCAGGTAAATGCCTCGAAGTCGACGAAAATGTGTCTGTTTAACATATATAGGGAATATATTCCTGCGGAATATTTCCAGTATATGGATGGATTCGTCGTTCTTACGAAGTTTCCGACTTATAGCAGTCCACTGACCGTCAGGTTTCCATCTCGGACCAGGTAAATGCCTCGAAGTCGACGAAAATGTGTCTGTTTAACATATACATGGAATATATTCATGAGGAATCTTTCCAGTATATGGCTGGATTCGTCGTTCTTACGAAGTTTCCGACTTATAACAGTCCACTGACCGTCAGGTTTCTATATCGGACCATGTATATGCCTCGAAGTCGACGAAAATGTGTCTATTTAACATATACAGGGAATATATTCCTGAGGAATCTTTCCAGTATATGGCTGGATTCGTCGTTCTTACGTAGTTTCCGAATTATAACAGTCCACCGACCGCCAGGTTTCGATCTCGGACCATGTATATGCCTCGAAGTCGACGAAAATGTGTCTGTTTAACATATACAGGGAATATATTCCTGAGGAATCTTTCCATTATATGGCTAGATTCGTCGTTCTTTGAAGTTTCCGACTTATAGCAGTCCATTGACCGCCAGGTTTCGATCTCGGACCAGGTATATGCCTCGAAGTCGATGAAAATGTGTCTGTTTAACATATACAGGGAATATATTCCTGAGGAATCTTTCCAGTATATGGCTGGATTCTTCGTTCTTACGAAGTTTCCGACATATAGCAGTACACTGACCACCAGGTTTCGATCTCGGATCAGGTATATGCCTCGAAGTCGACGAAAATGTGTCTGTTTCACATATACATGTAATATATTTATGAGGAATCTTTCCAGTATATGGCTGGATTCGTCGTTCTTACGAAGTTTCCGACTTATAACAGTCCACTGACCGCCAGGTTTCGATCTCGGACCGGGTATATGCCTCGAAGTCGACGAAAATGTGTCTGTTTAACATATACAGGGAATATATTCCTGAGGAATCTTTCCAGTATATGGCTGGATTCGTCGTTCTTACGAAGTTTCCGACTTATAACAGTCCACTGACCGCCAGGTTTCGATTTTGGACCATGTATATGCCTCGAAGTCGACGAAAATGTGTCTGTTTAACATATACTGGGAATATATTCTTGAGGAATCTTTCCAGTATATGGTTGGATTCGTCTTTCTTACGAAGCAAGCGACTTATAGCAGTCCATTGACCGCCAGGTTTCGATCTCGGACCAGGTATATGCCTCGAAGTCGGCGAAAATGTGTCTGTTTAACATATACAGAGAATATATTCCATAGGAATCTTTCTAGTATATGGATGGATTCGTCGTTCTTACGAAGTTTCCGACTTATAGCAGTCCACTTACCGCCAGGTTTCCATCTCGGACCAGGTAAATGCCTCGAAGTCGACGAAAATGTGTCTGTTTAACATATATAGGGAATATATTCCTGCGGAATCTTTCCAGTTTATGGATGGATTCGTCGTTCTTATGAAGTTTCCGACTTATAGCAGTCCACTGACCGCCAGGTTTTGATCTCGGACCAGGTATATGCCTCGAAGTCGACGAAAATGTGTTTGTTTAACATATACAGGGAATATATTCCTGAGGAATCTTTCCATTATATGGCTGGATTCGTCGTTCTTAAGAAGTTTCCGACTTATAATAGTCCACTGACCGCCAGATTTCGATCTCGGATCAGGTATATGCCTCGAAGTCGACGAAAATGTGTCTGTTTCACATATACATGGAATATATTTAAGAGGAATCTTTCCAGTATATGGCTGGATTCGTCGTTCTTAAGAAGTTTCCGACTTATAGCAGTCCACTGACCGCCAGGTTTCGATCTCGGACCAGGTATATGCCTCGAAGTCGACGAAAATGTGTCTGTTTAACATATACAGGGAATATATACCTGAGGAATATTTCCAGTATATGGATGGATTCGTCGTTCTTACGAAGTTTCCGACATATAGCAGTCCACTGACCGCCAGGTTTCGATCTCGGACCAGGTATATGCCTCGAAGTCGACGAAAATGTGTTTGTTTAACATATACAAGGAATATATACCTGAGGAATCTTTCCAGGATATGGCTGGATTCGTCGTTCTTACGAAGTTTCCGACTTATAGCATTCCACTGACCGCCAGGTTTCGATTCTTACGAAGTTTCCGACTTATAGCAGTCCACTGACCGCCAGGTTTCGATCTCGGACAGGTATATGCCTCGAAATCGATGAAAATGTGTCTGTTTAACATATACAGGGAATCTATTCCTGAGGAATCTTTCCATTATATGGCTGGATTCGTCGTTCTTACAAAGTTTCCGACTTATATCAGTACACTGACCGCCAGGTTTCGATCTCGGATCAGGTATATTCCTCGAAGTCGACGAAAATGTGTCTGTTTAACATATACATGGAATATATTCATGAGGAATCTTTCCAGTATATGGCTGGATTCGTCGTTCTTACAAAGTTTCCGACTTATAACAGTCCACTGACCGTCAGGTTTCTATATCGGACCATGTATATGCCTCGAAGTCGACGAAAATATGTCTGTTTAACATATACAGGGAATATATTTCTAATGGAATCTTTCCAGTATATGGTTGGATTCGTCGTTCTTACGTAGTTTCCGACTTATAACAGTCCAGTGACCACCAGGTTTCGATCTCGGACCAGGTATATACCTCGAAGTCGACGAAAATGTGTATGTTTAACATATACAGGGAATATATTCCTGAGGAAAATTTCCAGTATATGGCTGGATTCGTCGTTCTTACGAAGTTTCCGACTTATAGCAGTCCATTGACCGCCAGGTTTCGATCTCGGACCAGATATATGCCTCGAAGTCGACGAAAATGTGTCTGTTTAACATATACAGGGAATATATTCCTGAGGAATCTTTCTAGTATATGGCTGGATTCGTCGTTCTTACGAAGTTTCCGACTTATAACAGTCCACTGACCGCCACGTTTCGATCTAGGACCAGGTATATGCCTCGAAGTCGACGAAAATGTGTATGTTTAAAATATACAGAGAATATATTCATGAGGAATCTTTCCAGTATATGGCTGGATTCGTCGTTCTTATGAAGTTTCCGTCTTATTGCAGTCCACTGACCGCTAAGTTTCGATCTCGGACCAGGTATATGCCTCGAAGTCAACAAAAATGTGTCTGTTTAACATATACAGGGAATATATTCCTGAGGAATCTTTCCAGTATATGGCTGGATTCGTCGTTCTTACGAAGTTTCCGACTTATAGCAGTACACTGACCGCCAGGTTTCGATCTCGGACCAGGTATATGCCTCAAAGTCGATGAAAATGTGTCTGTTTAACATATACATGGAATATATTCATGAGGAATCTTTCCAGTATATGGCTGGATTCGTCGTTCTTACGAAGTTTCCGACTTATAACAGTCCACTGACCGTCAGGTTTCTATATCGGACCATGTATATGCCTCGAAGTCGACGAAAATGTGTTTGTTTAACATATACAGGGAATATATTCCTTAGGAATCTTTCCAGTATATGGCTGGATTCGTCGTTCTTACGAAGTTTCCGACTTATAACAGTCTACTGACCGCCAGGTTTCGATCTCGGACCAGGTATATGCCTCGAAGTCGACGAAAATGTGTCTGTTTAACATATACAAGGAATATATTCCTGAGGAATCTTTCCAGTATATGGCTGGATTCGTCGTTCTTACGAAGTTTCCGACTTATAGCAGTCCACTGACCGCCAAGTTTCGATCTCGGACCAGGTATATGCCTCGAAGTCGACGAAAATGTGTCTGTTTAACATATACAGGGAATATATTCCAGAGGAATCTTTCCAGTATATGGCTGGATTCGTCGTTCTTACAAAGTTTCCGACTTATATCAGTACACTGACCGCCAGGTTTCGATCTCGGATCAGGTATATTCCTCGAAGTCGACGAAAATGTGTCTGTTTAACATATACATGGAATATATTCATGAGGAATCTTTCCAGTATATGGCTGGATTCGTCGTTCTTACAAAGT
The DNA here is from genome assembly GCF_003573695.1 of Papaver somniferum. NCBI lineage: Eukaryota > Viridiplantae > Streptophyta > Magnoliopsida > Ranunculales > Papaveraceae > Papaver > Papaver somniferum. The sequence continues at coordinate 104,531,796 of NC_039364.1, forward strand.
TTCCGACTTATAACAGTCCACTGACCGTCAGGTTTCTATATCGGACCATGTATATGCCTCGAAGTCGACGAAAATATGTCTGTTTAACATATACAGGGAATATATT
>NC_039364.1:104531911-104571567 GCF_003573695.1 Papaver somniferum
GGAATATATTCCTGAGGAATCTTTCTAGTATATGGCTGGATTCGTCGTTCTTACGAAGTTTCCGACTTATAACAGTCCACTGACCGCCACGTTTCGATCTAGGACCAGGTATATGCCTCGAAGTCGACGAAAATGTGTATGTTTAAAATATACAGAGAATATATTCATGAGGAATCTTTCCAGTATATGGCTGGATTCGTCGTTCTTATGAAGTTTCCGTCTTATTGCAGTCCACTGACCGCTAAGTTTCGATCTCGGACCAGGTATATGCCTCGAAGTCAACAAAAATGTGTCTGTTTAACATATACAGGGAATATATTCCTGAGGAATCTTTCCAGTATATGGCTGGATTCGTCGTTCTTACGAAGTTTCCGACTTATAGCAGTACACTGACCGCCAGGTTTCGATCTCGGACCAGGTATATGCCTCAAAGTCGATGAAAATGTGTCTGTTTAACATATACATGGAATATATTCATGAGGAATCTTTCCAGTATATGGCTGGATTCGTCGTTCTTACGAAGTTTCCGACTTATAACAGTCCACTGACCGTCAGGTTTCTATATCAGACCATGTATATGCCTCGAAGTCGACGAAAATGAGTCTGTTTAACATATACAGGGAATATATTCCTGAGGAATCTTTCCATTATATGGCTGGATTCGTCGTTCTTACGTAGTTTCCGACTTATAACAGTCCACTGACCGCCAGGTTTCGATCTCGGACCAGGTATATGCCTCGAAGTCGACGAAAATGTGTTTGTTTGACATATACAGAATATATTCCTGAGGAATCTTTCCAGTATATGGCTAGATTCGTCGTTCTTACGAAGTTTCCGACTTATAACAGTCCATTGACCGCCAGGTTTCAATCTCGGACCAGGTATATGCCTCGAAGTCGATGAAAATGTGTCTGTTTAACATATACATGGAATATATTTACGAGGAATCTTTCCAGTATATGGCTGGATTCGTCGTTCTTACGAAGTTTCCGACTTATAACAGTCCACTGACCGCCAGGTTTCGATCTCGGACCAGGTATATGCCTCGAAGTCGACGAAAATGTGTCTGTTTAACATATACAGGGAATATATTCCTGAGGAATCTTTCCATTATATGGCTGGATTCGTCGTTCTTACGTAGTTTCCGACTTATAACAGTCCACTGACCGCCAGGTTTCGATCTCGGACCAGGTATATGCCTCGAAGTCGACGAAAATGTGTTTGTTTGACATATACAGAATATATTCCTGAGGAATCTTTCCAGTATATGGCTAGATTCGTCGTTCTTACGAAGTTTCCGACTTATAACAGTCCATTGACCGCCAGGTTTCAATCTCGGACCAGGTATATGCCTCGAAGTCGATGAAAATATGTCTGTTTAACATATATAGGGAATATATTCCTGAGGAATCTTTCCAGTATATGGCTGGATTGGTCGTTCTTACGAAGTTTCTGACTTATAGCAGTACACTGACCGCCAAGTTTCGATCTTGGAACAGGTATATGCCTCAAAGACGACGAAAATGTGTCTGTTTAACATATACATGGAATATATTTTTTTCCAGTATATGGCTGGATTCGTCGTTCTTACGAAGTTTCCGACTTATAACAGTCCACTGACCGCCAGGTTTCGATCTCGGACCAAGTATATGCCTCGAAGTCGACGAAAAATGTGTCTGTTTAACATATACAAGGAATATATTCATGAGGAATCTTTCCAGTATATGACTGGATTCGTCGTTCTTACGAAGTTTCCGACTTATAACAGTCCACTGACCGCCAGGTTTCGATCTCGGACCATGTATATACCTCGAAGTCGACGAAAAAGCGTCTGTTTAACATATACAATGAATATATTCCTGAGGAATCTTTCCAGTATATGGCTGGATTTGTCGTTCTTACGTAGTTTCCGACTTATAACATTCCACTGACCGCCAGGTTTCGATCTCGGACCAGGTATACGCCTCGAAGTCGACGAAAATGTGTCTTTTTAACATATACATGGAATATATTCTTGAGGAATCTTTCCAGTTTATGGTTGGATTCGTCTTTCTTACGAAGTAAGCGACTTATAGCAGTCCACTGACCGCCAGGTTTCGATCTCGGATCAGGTATATGCCTCTAAGTCGGCGAAAATGTGTCTGTTTAACATATACAGGGAATATATTCCAGAGGAATCTTTCCAGTATATGGCTGGATTCGTCGCTCTTACGAAGTTTCCGACTTATAACAGTCCACTTACCACCAGGTCTCGATCTCAGACCAGGTAAATGCCTCGAAGTCGACGAAAATGTGTCTGTTTAACATATACAGGGAATATATTCTTGCGGAATCTTTCCAGTATATGGCTGGATTCATCGTTCTTACGAAGTTTCCGACTTATAGCAGTCCACTGACCGCCAGGTTTCGATCTCGGACCAGGTATATGCCTCGAAGTCGACGAAAATGTGTTTGTTTAACATATACAGGGAATATATTCATGAGGAATCTTTCCAGTATATGGCTGGATTCGTCGTTCTTACGAAGTTTCCGACTTATAACAGTCCACTGACCGCCAGGTTTCGATCTCGGACCATGTATATGCCTCGAAGTCGATGAAAATGTGTCTGTTTAACATATACAATGAATATATTCCTGAGGAATCTTTCCAGTATATGGATGGATTCGTCGTTCTTACGTATTTTCCGACTTATAACATTCCACTGACCGCTAGGTTTCGATCTCGGACCAGGTATATGCCTCGAAGTCGACGAAAATGTGTATGTTTAACATATACAGGGAATATATTCTTGAGGAATATTTCCAGTATATGGTTGGATTCGTCTTTCCTACGAAGTAAGCGACTTATAGCAGTCCACTGAACGCCAGGTTTCGATCTCGGACCAGGTATATGCCTCGAAGTCGGCGAAAATGTGTCTGTTTAACATATACAGGGAATATATTCCAGAGGAATCTTTCCAGTATATGGTTGGATTCGTCGTTCTTACGAAGTTTCCGACTTATAGCAGTCCACTTACCGCCAGGTTTCGATCTTGGACCAGGTAAATGCCTCGATGTCGACGAAAATGTGTCTGTTTAACATATATAGGGAATATATTCCTGCAGAATCTTACCAGTATATGGCTGGATTCGTCGTTCTTACGAAGTTTCCGACTTATAGCAATCCATTGACCGCCAGGTTTCGATCTCGGACCAGGTATATGCCTCGAAGTCGACGAAAATGTGTCTGTTTAACATATACAAGGAATATATTCCTGAGGAATCTTTCCAGTATATGGCTGGATTCGTCGTTCTTACGAAGTTTCCGACTTATAGCAGTCCACTGACCGCCAAGTTTCGATCTCGGACCAGGTATATGCCTCGAAGTCGACGAAAATGTGTCTGTTTAACATATACAGGGAATATATTCCTGAGGAATCTTTCCAGTATATGGCTGGATTCGTCGTTCTTACGAAGTTTCCGACTTATAGCAGTCCACTGACCGTCAGGTTTCCATCTCGGACCAGGTAAATGCCTCGAAGTCGACGAAAATGTGTCTGTTTAACATATACATGGAATATATTCATGAGGAATCTTTCCAGTATATGGCTGGATTCGTCGTTCTTACGAAGTTTCCGACTTATAACAGTCCACTGACCGTCAGGTTTCTATATCGGACCATGTATATGCCTCGAAGTCGACGAAAATGTGTTTGTTTAACATATACAGGGAATATATTCCTTAGGAATCTTTCCAGTATATGGCTGGATTCGTCGTTCTTACGAAGTTTCCGACTTATAACAGTCTACTGACCGCCAGGTTTCGATCTCGGACCAGGTATATGCCTCGAAGTCGACGAAAATGTGTCTGTTTAACATATACAAGGAATATATTCCTGAGGAATCTTTCCAGTATATGGCTGGATTCGTCGTTCTTAGGAAGTTTCCGACTTATAGCATTCCACTGACCGCCAGGTTTCGATCTCGGACCAGGTATATGCCTCGAAGTCGACGAAAATGTGTTTGTTTAACATATACAGGGAATATATTCCTGAGGAATCTTTCCATTATATGGCTGGATTCGTCGTTCTTACGTAGTTTCCGACTTATCACAGTCCACTGACCGCCAGGTTTCGATCTCGGACCAGGTATATGCCTCGAAGTCGACGAAAATGTGTTTGTTTGACATATACAGAATATATTCCTGAGGAATCTTTCCAGTATATGGCTAGATTCGTCGTTCTTACGAAGTTTCCGACTTATAACAGTCCATTGACCGCCAGGTTTCAATCTCGGACCAGGTATATGCCTCGAAGTCGATGAAAATGTGTCTGTTTAACATATACAGGGAATATATTCCTGAGGAATCTTTCCAGTATATGGCTGGATTCGTCGTTCTTACGAAGTTTCCGACTTATAACAGTCCACTGACCGCCAGGTTTCGATCTCGGACCAGGTATATGCCTCGAAGTCGACGAAAATGTGTCTGTTTAACATATACAGGGAATATATTCATGAGGAATCTTTCCAGTATATGGCTGGATTCGTCGTTCTTACGAAGTTTCCGACTTATAACAGTCCACTGACCGCCAGGTTTCGATCTCGGACCATGTATATGCCTCGAAGTCGACGAAAATGTGTCTGTTTAACATATACAATGAATATATTCCTGAGGAATCTTTCCAGTATATGGATGGATTCGTCATTCTTACGTAGTTTCCGACTTATAACATTCCACTGACCGCTAGGTTTCGATCTCGGACCAGGTATATGCCTCGAAGTCGACGAAAATGTGTATGTTTAACATATACAGGGAATATATTCTTGAGGAATATTTCCAGTATATGGTTGGATTCGTCTTTCTTACGAAGTAAGCGACTTATAGCAGTCCACTGAACGCCAGGTTTCGATCTCGGACCAGGTATATGCCTCGAAGTCGGCGAAAATGTCTCTGTTTAACATATACAGGGAATATATTCCAGAGGAATCTTTCCAGTATATGGTTGGATTCGTCGTTCTTACGAAGTTTCCGACTTATAGCAGTCCACTTACCGCCAGGTTTCGATCTTGGACCAGGTAAATGCCTCGATGTCGACGAAAATGTGTCTGTTTAACATATATAGGGAATATATTCCTGCAGAATCTTACCAGTATATGGCTGGATTCGTCGTTCTTACGAAGTTTCCGACTTATAGCAATCCATTGACCGCCAGGTTTCGATCTCGGACCAGGTATATGCCTCGAAGTCGACGAAAATGTGTCTGTTTAACATATACAAGGAATATATTCCTGAGGAATCTTTCCAGTATATGGCTGGATTCGTCGTTCTTACGAAGTTTCCGACTTATAGCAGTCCACTGACCGCCAAGTTTCGATCTCGGACCAGGTATATGCCTCGAAGTCGACGAAAATGTGTCTGTTTAACATATATAGGGAATATATTCCAGAGGAATCTTTCCAGTATATGGCTGGATTCGTCGTTCTTACAAAGTTTCCGACTTATATCAGTACACTGACCGCCAGGTTTCGATCTCGGATCAGGTATATTCCTCGAAGTCGACGAAAATGTGTCTGTTTAACATATACATGGAATATATTCATGAGGAATCTTTCCAGTATATGGCTGGATTCGTCGTTCTTACAAAGTTTCCGACTTATAACAGTCCACTGACCGTCAGGTTTCTATATCGGACCATGTATATGCCTCGAAGTCGACGAAAATATGTCTGTTTAACATATACAGGGAATATATTCCTGAGGAATCTATCCATTATATGGCTGGATTCGTCGTTCTTACGTAGTTTCCGACTTATAGCAGTCCACTGACCGCCAGGTTTTGATCTCGGACCAGGTATATGCCTCGAAGTCGACGAAAATGTGTTTGTTTAACATATACAGGGAATATATTCCTGAGGAATCTTTCCATTATATGGCTGGATTCGTCGTTCTTAAGAAGTTTTTGACTTATAATAGTCCACTGACCGCCAGATTTCGATCTCGGATCAGGTATATGCCTCGAAGTCGACGAAAATGTGTCTGTTTCACATATACATGGAATATATTTAAGAGGAATCTTTCCAGTATATGGCTGGATTCGTCGTTCTTAAGAAGTTTCCGACTTATAGCAGTCCACTGACCGCCAGGTTTCGATCTCGGACCAGGTATATGCCTCGAAGTCGACGAAAATGTGTCTGTTTAACATATACAGGGAATATATACCTGAGGAATCTTTCCAGTATATGGATGGATTCGTCGTTCTTACGAAGTTTCCGACTTATAGCAGTCCACTGACCGCCAGGTTTCCATCTCGGACCAGGTATATGCCTCGAAGTCCACGAAAATGTGTCTGTTTAACATATACAAGGAATATATACCTGAGGAATCTTTCCAGTATATGGCTGGATTCGTCGTTCTTACGAAGTTTCCGACTTATAGCAGTCCACTGACCGCCAGGTTTCGATCTCGGACAGGTATATGCCTCGAAATCGATGAAAATGTGTCTGTTTAACATATACAGGGAATCTATTCCTGAGGAATCTTTCCATTATATGGCTGGATTCGTCGTTCTTACAAAGTTTCCGACTTATATCAGTACACTGACCGCCAGGTTTCGATCTCGGATCAGGTATATTCCTCGAAGTCGACGAAAATGTGTCTGTTTAACATATACATGGAATATATTCATGAGGAATCTTTCCAGTATATGGCTGGATTCGTCGTTCTTACAAAGTTTCCGACTTATAACAGTCCACTGACCGTCAGGTTTCTATATCGGACCATGTATATGCCTCGAAGTCGACGAAAATATGTCTGTTTAACATATACAGGGAATATATTTCTAATGGAATCTTTCCAGTATATGGTTGGATTCGTCGTTCTTACGTAGTTTCCGACTTATAACAGTCCAGTGACCACCAGGTTTCGATCTCGGACCAGGTATATACCTCGAAGTCGACGAAAATGTGTATGTTTAACATATACAGGGAATATATTCCTGAGGAAAATTTCCAGTATATGGCTGGATTCGTCGTTCTTACGAAGTTTCCGACTTATAGCAGTCCATTGACCGCCAGGTTTCGATCTCGGACCAGATATATGCCTCGAAGTCGACGAAAATGTGTCTGTTTAACATATACATGGAATATATTCCTGAGGAATCTTTCTAGTATATGGCTGGATTCGTCGTTCTTACGAAGTTTCCGACTTATAACAGTCCACTGACCGCCACGTTTCGATCTAGGACCAGGTATATGCCTCGAAGTCGACGAAAATGTGTATGTTTAAAATATACAGAGAATATATTCATGAGGAATCTTTCCAGTATATGGCTGGATTCGTCGTTCTTATGAAGTTTCCGTCTTATTGCAGTCCACTGACCGCTAAGTTTCGATCTCGGACCAGGTATATGCCTCGAAGTCAACAAAAATGTGTCTGTTTAACATATACAGGGAATATATTCCTGAGGAATCTTTCCAGTATATGGCTGGATTCGTCGTTCTTACGAAGTTTCCGACTTATAGCAGTACACTGACCGCCAGGTTTCGATCTCGGACCAGGTATATGCCTCAAAGTCGATGAAAATGTGTCTGTTTAACATATACATGGAATATATTCATGAGGAATCTTTTCAGTATATGGCTGGATTCGTCGTTCTTACGAAGTTTCCGACTTATAACAGTCCACTGACCGTCAGGTTTCTATATCAGACCATGTATATGCCTCGAAGTCGACGAAAATGAGTCTGTTTAACATATACAGGGAATATATTCCTGAGGAATCTTTCCATTATATGGCTGGATTCGTCGTTCTTACGTAGTTTCCGACTTATAACAGTCCACTGACCGCCAGGTTTCGATCTCGGACCAGGTATATGCCTCGAAGTCGACGAAAATGTGTTTGTTTGACATATACAGAATATATTCCTGAGGAATCTTTCCAGTATATGGCTAGATTCGTCGTTCTTACGAAGTTTCCGACTTATAACAGTCCATTGACCGCCAGGTTTCAATCTCGGACCAGGTATATGCCTCGAAGTCGATGAAAATATGTCTGTTTAACATATACGGGGAATATATTCCTGAGGAATCTTTCCAGTATATGGCTGGATTGGTCGTTCTTACGAAGTTTCTGACTTATAGCAGTACACTGACCGCCAGGTTTCGATCTCGGAACAGGTATATGCCTCAAAGACGACGAAAATGTGTCTGTTTAACATATACATGGAATATATTTATGAGGAATATTTCCAGTATATGGCTGGATTCGTCGTTCTTACGAAGTTTCCGACTTATAACAGTCCACTGACCGCCAGGTTTCGATCTCGGACCAAGTATATGCCTCGAAGTCGACGAAAAATGTGTCTGTTTAACATATACAGGGAATATATTCATGAGGAATCTTTCCAGTATATGGCTGGATTCGTCGTTCTTACGAAGTTTCCGACTTATAACAGTCCACTGACCGCCAGGTTTCGATCTCGGACCATGTATATGCCTCGAAGTCGACGAAAATGTGTCTGTTTAACATATACAATGAATATATTCCTGAGGAATCTTTCCAGTATATGGATGGATTCGTCGTTCTTACGTAGTTTCCGACTTATAACATTCCACTGACCGCCAGGTTTCGATCTCGGACCAGGTATATGCCTCGAAGTCGACGAAAATGTGTCTGTTTAACATATACAGGGAATATATTCTTGAGGAATATTTCCAGTATATGGTTGGATTCGTCTTTCTTACGAAGTAAGCGACTTATAGCAGTCCACTGAACGCCAGGTTTCGATCTCGGACCAGGTATATGCCTCGAAGTCGGCGAAAATGTGTCTGTTTAACATATACAGGGAATATATTCCAGAGGAATCTTTCCAGTATATGGTTGGATTCGTCGTTCTTACGAAGTTTCCGACTTATAGCAGTCCACTTACCGCCAGGTTTCGATCTTGGACCAGGTAAATGCCTCGATGTCGACGAAAATGTGTCTGTTTAACATATATAGGGAATATATTCCTGCAGAATCTTACCAGTATATGGCTGGATTCGTCGTTCTTACGAAGTTTCCGACTTATAGCAATCCATTGACCGCCAGGTTTCGATCTCGGACCAGGTATATGCCTCGAAGTCGACGAAAATGTGTCTGTTTAACATATACAGGGAATATATTCCTGAGGAATCTTTCCAGTATATGGCTGGATTCGTCGTTCTTACGAAGTTTCCGACTTATAGCAGTCCACTGACCGCCAAGTTTCGATCTCGGACCAGGTATATGCCTCGAAGTCGACGAAAATGTGTCTGTTTAACATATACAGGGAATATATTCCAGAGGAATCTTTCCAGTATATGGATGGATTCGTCGTTCTTACGAAGTTTCCGACTAATAGCAGTCCACTGACCGCCAGGTTTCGATCTCGGACCAGGTATATGCCTCGAAGTCGACGAAAATGTGTCCGTTTAACATATACATGGAATATATTCATGAGGAATCTTTCCAGTATATGGCTGGATTCGTCGTTCTTACGAAGTTTCCGACTTATAGCAGTCCACTGACCGCCAGGTTTCGATCTCGGACCAGGTATATGCCTCGAAGTCGACGAAAATGTGTCTGTTTAACATATACATGGAATATATTCCTGAGGAATCTTTCCAGTATATGGCTGGATTCGTCGTTCTTACGAAGTTTCCGACTTATAACAGTCCACTGACCGCCAGGTTTCGATCTCGGACCATGTATATGCCTCGAAGTCGACGAAAATGTGTCTGTTTAACATATACAGGGAATATATTCCTGAGGAATCTTTCCAGTATATGGCTGGATTCGTCGTTCTTACGAAGTTTCCGACTTATAACAGTCCACTGACCGCCAGGTTTCGATCTCGGACCAGGTATATGCCTCGAAGTCGACGAAAATGTGTTTGTTTAACATATACAGGGAATATATTCCTGAGGAATCTTTCCATTATATGGCTGGATTCGTCGTTCTTACGTAGTTTCCGACTTATCACAGTCCACTGACCGCCAGGTTTCGATCTCGGACCAGGTATATGCCTCGAAGTCGACGAAAATGTGTTTGTTTGACATATACAGAATATATTCCTGAGGAATCTTTCCAGTATATGGCTAGATTCGTCGTTCTTACGAAGTTTCCGACTTATAACAGTCCATTGACCGCCAGGTTTCAATCTCGGACCAGGTATATGCCTCGAAGTCGATGAAAATATGTCTGTTTAACATATACGGGGAATATATTCCTGAGGAATCTTTCCAGTATATGGCTGGATTGGTCGTTCTTACGAAGTTTCTGACTTATAGCAGTACACTGACCGCCAGGTTTCGATCTCGGAACAGGTATATGCCTCAAAGACGACGAAAATGTGTCTGTTTAACATATACATGGAATATATTTATGAGGAATATTTCCAGTATATGGCTGGATTCGTCGTTCTTACGAAGTTTCCGACTTATAACAGTCCACTGACCGCCAGGTTTCGATCTCGGACCAAGTATATGCCTCGAAGTCGACGAAAAATGTGTCTGTTTAACATATACAGGGAATATATTCATGAGGAATCTTTCCAGTATATGGCTGGATTCGTCGTTCTTACGAAGTTTCCGACTTATAACAGTCCACTGACCGCCAGGTTTCGATCTCGGACCATGTATATGCCTCGAAGTCGACGAAAATGTGTCTGTTTAACATATACAATGAATATATTCCTGAGGAATCTTTCCAGTATATGGATGGATTCGTCGTTCTTACGTAGTTTCCGACTTATAACATTCCACTGACCGCCAGGTTTCGATCTCGGACCAGGTATATGCCTCGAAGTCGACGAAAATGTGTCTGTTTAACATATACAGGGAATATATTCTTGAGGAATCTTTCCAGTATATGGTTGGATTCGTCTTTCTTACGAAGTTTCCGACTTATAACAGTCCACTGACCGCCATGTTTCGATCTCGGACCAGGTATATGCCTCGAAGTCGACGAAAATGTGTTTGTTTGACATATACAGAATATATTCCTGAGGAATCTTTCCAGTATATGGCTAGATTCGTCGTTCTTACGAAGTTTCCGACTTATAACAGTCCATTGACCGCCAGGTTTCAATCTCGGACCAGGTATATGCCTCGAAGTCGATGAAAATGTGTCTGTTTAACATATACATGGAATATATTTACGAGGAATCTTTCCAGTATATGGCTGGATTCGTCGTTCTTACGAAGTTTCCGACTTATAACAGTCCACTGACCGCCAGGTTTCGATCTCGGACCATGTATATACCTCGAAGTCGACGAAAATGCGTCTGTTTAACATATACAATGAATATATTCCTGAGGAATCTTTCCAGTATATGGCTGGATTTGTCGTTCTTACGTAGTTTCCGACTTATAACATTCCACTGACCGCCAGGTTTCGATCTCGGACCAGGTATATGTCTCGAAGTCGACGAAAATGTGTCTGTTTAACATATACAGGGAATATATTCTTGAGGAATCTTTCCAGTATATCGCTAGATTCGTCGTTCTTACGAAGTTTCCGACTTATAACAGTCCATTGACCGCCAGGTTTCAATCTCGGACCAGATATATGCCTCGAAGTCGATGAAAATGTGTCTGTTTAACATATACAGGGAATATATTCCTGAGGAATCTTTCCAGTATATGGCTGGATTGGTCGTTCTTACGAAGTTTCCGACTTATAGCAGTACACTGACCGCCAGGTTTCGATCTCGGAACAGGTATATGCCTCGAAGACGACGAAAATGTGTCTGTTTAACATATACATGGAATATATTTATGAGGAATCTTTCCAGTATATGGCTGGATTAGTCGTTCTTACGTATTTTCCGACTTATAACAGTCCACTGAGCGCCAGGTTTCGATCTCGGACCAGGTATATGCCTCGAAGTCGACGAAAAATGTGTCTGTTTAACATATACAGGGAATATATTCATGAGGAATCTTTCCAGTATATGGCTGGATTCGTCGTTCTTACGAAGTTTCCGACTTATAACAGTCCACTGACCGCCAGGTTTCGATCTCGGACCATGTATATGCCTCGAAGTCGACGAAAATGTGTCTGTTTAACATATACAATGAATATATTCCTGAGGAATCTTTCCAGTATATGGATGGATTCGTCGTTCTTACGTAGTTTCCGACTTATAACATTCCACTGACCGCCAGGTTTCGATCTCGGACCAGGTATATGCCTCGAAGTCGACGAAAATGTGTCTGTTTAACATATACAGGGAATATATTCTTGAGGAATATTTCCAGTATATGGTTGGATTCGTCTTTCTTACGAAGTAAGCGACTTATAGCAGTCCACTGAACGCCAGGTTTCGATCTCGGACCAGGTATATGCCTCGAAGTCGGCGAAAATGTGTCTGTTTAACATATACAGGGAATATATTCCAGAGGAATCTTTCCAGTATATGGTTGGATTCGTCGTTCTTACGAAGTTTCCGACTTATAGCAGTCCACTTACCGCCAGGTTTCGATCTTGGACCAGGTAAATGCCTCGATGTCGACGAAAATGTGTCTGTTTAACATATATAGGGAATATATTCCTGCAGAATCTTACCAGTATATGGCTGGATTCGTCGTTCTTACGAAGTTTCCGACTTATAGCAATCCATTGACCGCCAGGTTTCGATCTCGGACCAGGTATATGCCTCGAAGTCGACGAAAATGTGTCTGTTTAACATATACAGGGAATATATTCCTGAGGAATCTTTCCAGTATATGGCTGGATTCGTCGTTCTTACGAAGTTTCCGACTTATAGCAGTCCACTGACCGCCAAGTTTCGATCTCGGACCAGGTATATGCCTCGAAGTCGACGAAAATGTGTCTGTTTAACATATACAGGGAATATATTCCAGAGGAATCTTTCCAGTATATGGCTGGATTCGTCGTTCTTACAAAGTTTCCGACTTATATCAGTACACTGACCGCCAGGTTTCGATCTCGGATCAGGTATATTCCTCGAAGTCGACGAAAATGTGTCTGTTTAACATATACATGGAATATATTCATGAGGAATCTTTCCAGTATATGGCTGGATTCGTCGTTCTTACAAAGTTTCCGACTTATAACAGTCCACTGACCGTCAGGTTTCTATATCGGACCATGTATATGCCTCGAAGTCGACGAAAATATGTCTGTTTAACATATACAGGGAATATATTCCTGAGGAATCTATCCATTATATGGCTGGATTCGTCGTTCTTACGTAGTTTCCGACTTATAGCAGTCCACTGACCGCCAGGTTTTGATCTCGGACCAGGTATATGCCTCGAAGTCGACGAAAATGTGTTTGTTTAACATATACAGGGAATATATTCCTGAGGAATCTTTCCATTATATGGCTGGATTCGTCGTTCTTAAGAAGTTTCCGACTTATAATAGTCCACTGACCGCCAGATTTCGATCTCGGATCAGGTATATGCCTCGAAGTCGACGAAAATGTGTCTGTTTCACATATACATGGAATATATTTAAGAGGAATCTTTCCAGTATATGGCTGGATTCGTCGTTCTTAAGAAGTTTCCGACTTATAGCAGTCCACTGACCGCCAGGTTTCGATCTCGGACCAGGTATATGCCTCGAAGTCGACGAAAATGTGTCTGTTTAACATATACAGGGAATATATACCTGAGGAATCTTTCCAGTATATGGATGGATTCGTCGTTCTTACGAAGTTTCCGACTTATAGCAGTCCACTGACCGCCAGGTTTCCATCTCGGACCAGGTATATGCCTCGAAGTCCACGAAAATGTGTCTGTTTAACATATACAAGGAATATATACCTGAGGAATCTTTCCAGTATATGGCTGGATTCGTCGTTCTTACGAAGTTTCCGACTTATAGCAGTCCACTGACCGCCAGGTTTCGATCTCGGACAGGTATATGCCTCGAAATCGATGAAAATGTGTCTGTTTAACATATACAGGGAATCTATTCCTGAGGAATCTTTCCATTATATGGCTGGATTCGTCGTTCTTACAAAGTTTCCGACTTATATCAGTACACTGACCGCCAGGTTTCGATCTCGGATCAGGTATATTCCTCGAAGTCGACGAAAATGTGTCTGTTTAACATATACATGGAATATATTCATGAGGAATCTTTCCAGTATATGGCTGGATTCGTCGTTCTTACAAAGTTTCCGATTTATAACAGTCCACTGACCGTCAGGTTTCTATATCGGACCATGTATATGCCTCGAAGTCGACGAAAATATGTCTGTTTAACATATACAGGGAATATATTTCTGAGGAATCTTTCCAGTATATGGTTGGATTCGTCGTTCTTACGTAGTTTCCGACTTATAACAGTCCAGTGACCACCAGGTTTCGATCTCGGACCAGGTATATACCTCGAAGTCGACGAAAATGTGTATGTTTAACATATACAGGGAATATATTCCTGAGGAAAATTTCCAGTATATGGCTGGATTCGTCGTTCTTACGAAGTTTCCGACTTATAGCAGTCCATTGACCGCCAGGTTTCGATCTCGGACCAGATATATGCCTCGAAGTCGACGAAAATGTGTCTGTTTAACATATACATGGAATATATTCCTGAGGAATCTTTCTAGTATATGGCTGGATTCGTCGTTCTTACGAAGTTTCCGACTTATAACAGTCCACTGACCGCCACGTTTCGATCTAGGACCAGGTATATGCCTCGAAGTCGACGAAAATGTGTCTGTTTAACATATACATAGAATATATTCATGAGGAATCTTTCCAGTATATGGATGGATTCGTCGTTCTTACGAAGTTTCCGTCTTATTGCAGTGCACTGACCGCTAAGTTTCGATCTCGGACCAGGTATATGCCTCGAAGTCAACAAAAATGTGTCTGTTTAACATATACAGGGAATATATTCCTGAGGAATCTTTCCAGTATATGGCTGGATTCGTCGTTCTTACGAAGTTTCCGACTTATAGCAGTACACTGACCGCCAGGTTTCGATCTCGGACCAGGTATATGCCTCAAAGTCGATGAAAATGTGTCTGTTTAACATATACATGGAATATATTCATGAGGAATCTTTTCAGTATATGGCTGGATTCGTCGTTCTTACGAAGTTTCCGACTTATAACAGTCCACTGACCGTCAGGTTTCTATATCAGACCATGTATATGCCTCGAAGTCGACGAAAATGAGTCTGTTTAACATATACAGGGAATATATTCCTGAGGAATCTTTCCATTATATGGCTGGATTCGTCGTTCTTACGTAGTTTCCGACTTATAACAGTCCACTGACCGCCAGGTTTCGATCTCGGACCAGGTATATGCCTCGAAGTCGACGAAAATGTGTTTGTTTGACATATACAGAATATATTCCTGAGGAATCTTTCCAGTATATGGCTAGATTCGTCGTTCTTACGAAGTTTCCGACTTATAACAGTCCATTGACCGCCAGGTTTCAATCTCGGACCAGGTATATGCCTCGAAGTCGATGAAAATGTGTCTGTTTAACATATACATGGAATATATTTACGAGGAATCTTTCCAGTATATGGCTGGATTCGTCGTTCTTACGAAGTTTCCGACTTATAACAGTCCACTGACCGCCAGGTTTCGATCTCGGACCATGTATATACCTCGAAGTCGACGAAAATGCGTCTGTTTAACATATACAATGAATATATTCCTGAGGAATCTTTCCAGTATATGGCTGGATTTGTCGTTCTTACGTAGTTTCCGACTTATAACATTCCACTGACCGCCAGGTTTCGATCTCGGACCAGGTATATGTCTCGAAGTCGACGAAAATGTGTCTGTTTAACATATACAGGGAATATATTCTTGAGGAATCTTTCCATTATATGGCTAGATTCGTCGTTCTTACGAAGTTTCCGACTTATAACAGTCCATTGACCGCCAGGTTTCAATCTCGGACCAGATATATGCCTCGAAGTCGATGAAAATGTGTCTGTTTAACATATACAGGGAATATATTCCTGAGGAATCTTTCCAGTATATGGCTGGATTGGTCGTTCTTACGAAGTTTCCGACTTATAGCAGTACACTGACCGCCAGGTTTCGATCTCGGAACAGGTATATGCCTCAAAGACGACGAAAATGTGTCTGTTTAACATATACATGGAATATATTTATGAGGAATATTTCCAGTATATGGCTGGATTCGTCGTTCTTACGAAGTATCCGACTTATAACAGTCCACTGACCGCCAGGTTTCGATCTCGGACCAAGTATATGCCTCGAAGTCGACGAAAAATGTGTCTGTTTAACATATACAGGGAATATATTCATGAGGAATCTTTCCAGTATATGGCTGGATTCGTCGTTCTTACGAAGTTTCCGACTTATAACAGTCCACTGACCGCCAGGTTTCGATCTCGGACCATGTATATGCCTCGAAGTCGACGAAAATGTGTCTGTTTAACATATACAATGAATATATTCCTGAGGAATCTTTCCAGTATATGGATGGATTCGTCGTTCTTACGTAGTTTCCGACTTATAACATTCCACTGACCGCCAGGTTTCGATCTCGGACCAGGTATATGCCTCGAAGTCGACGAAAATGTGTCTGTTTAACATATACAGGGAATATATTCCTAAGGAATCTTTCCAGTATATGGCTGGATTCGTCGTTCTTACGAAGTTTCCGACTTATAACAGTCCACTGACCGCCAGGTTTCGATCTCGGACCAGGTATATGCCTCGAAGTCGACGAAAATGTGTCTGTTTAACATATACAGGGAATATATTCCTGAGGAATCTTTCCATTATATGGCTGGATTCGTCGTTCTTACGTAGTTTCCGACTTATAACAGTCCACTGACCGCCAGGTTTCGATCTCGGACCAGGTATATGCCTCGAAGTCGACGAAAATGTGTTTGTTTGACATATACAGAATATATTCCTGAGGAATCTTTCCAGTATATGGCTAGATTCGTCGTTCTTACGAAGTTTCCGACTTATAACAGTCCATTGACCGCCAGGTTTCAATCTCGGACCAGGTATATGCCTCGAAGTCGATGAAAATATGTCTGTTTAACATCTATAGGGAATATATTCCTGAGGAATCTTTCCAGTATATGGCTGGATTGGTCGTTCTTACGAAGTTTCTGACTTATAGCAGTACACTGACCGCCAGGTTTCGATCTCGGAACAGGTATATGCCTCAAAGACGACGAAAATGTGTCTGTTTAACATATACATGGAATATATTTATGATGAATATTTCCAGTATATGGTTGGATTCGTCGTTCTTACGAAGTTTCCGACTTATAACAGTCCACTGACCGCCAGGTTTCGATCTCGGACCAAGTATATGCCTCGAAGTCGACGAAAAATGTGTCTGTTTAACATATACAGGGAATATATTCATGAGGAATCTTTCCAGTATATGGCTGGATTCGTCGTTCTTACGAAGTTTCCGACTTATAACAGTCCACTGACCGCCAGGTTTCGATCTCGGACCATGTATATACCTCGAAGTCGACGAAAAAGCGTCTGTTTAACATATACAATGAATATATTCCTGAGGAATCTTTCCAGTGTATGGCTGGATTTGTCGTTCTTACGTAGTTTCCGACTTATAACATTCCACTGACCGCCAGGTTTCGATCTCGGACCAGGTATATGCCTCGAAGTCGACGAAAATGTGTCTGTTTAACATATACATGGAATATATTCTTGAGGAATCTTTCCAGTATATGGTTGGATTCGTCTTTCTTACGAAGTAAGCGACTTATAGCAGTCCACTGACCGCCAGGTTTCGATCTCGGATCAGGTATATGCCTCGAAGTCGGCGAAAATGTGTCTGTTTAACATATACAGGGAATATATTCCAGAGGAATCTTTCCAGTATATGGCTGGATTCGTCGCTCTTACGAAGTTTCCGACTTATAACAGTCCACTTACCACCAGGTCTCGATCTCAGACCAGGTAAATGCCTCGAAGTCGACGAAAATGTGTCTGTTTAACATATACAGGGAATATATTCTTGCGGAATCTTTCCAGTATATGGCTGGATTCATCGTTCTTACGAAGTTTCCGACTTATAGCAGTCCACTGACCGCCAGGTTTCGATCTCGGACCAGGTATATGCCTCGAAGTCGACGAAAATGTGTTTGTTTAACATATACAGGGAATATATTCCTGAGGAATCTTTCCATTATATGGCTGGATTCGTCGTTCTTACGAAGTTTCCGACTTATAGCAGTCCACTGACCGCCAGGTTTCGATCTCGGACCAGGTATATGCCTCGAAGTCGACGAAAATGTGTCTGTTTAACATATACAGGGAATATATTCCTGAGGAATCTTTCCAGTATATGGCTGGATTCGTCGTTCTTACGAAGTTTCTGACTTATAGCAGTCCATTGACCGCCAGGTTTCGATCTCGGACCAGGTATATGCCTCGAAGTCGACGAAAATGTGTCTGTTTAACATTTACAGGGAATATATTCCTAAGGAATCTTTCCAGTATATGGCTGGATTCGTCGTTCTTACGAAGTTTCCGACTTATAACAGTCCACTGACCGCCAGGTTTCGATCTCGGACCAGGTATATGCCTCGAAGTCGACGAAAATGTGTCTGTTTAACATATACAGGGAATATATTCCTAAGGAATCTTTCCAGTATATGGCTGGATTCGTCGTTCTTACGAAGTTTCCGACTTATAACAGTCCACTGACCGCCAGGTTTCGATCTCGGACCATGTATATGCCTCGAAGTCGACGAAAATGTGTCTGTTTAACATATACAGGGAATATATTCCTGAGGAATCTTTCCAGTATATGGCTGGATTCGTCTTTCTTACGTAGTTTCCGACTTATAACATTCCACTGACCGCCAGGTTTCGATCTCGGACCAGGTATATGCCTCGAAGTCGACGAAAATGTGTCTGTTTAACATATACATGGAATATATTCTTGAGGAATCTTTCCAGTATATGGTTGGATTCGTCTTTCTTACGAAGTAAGCGACTTATAGCAGTCCACTGACCGCCAGGTTTCGATCTCGGACCAGGTATATGCCTCGAAGTCGGCGAAAATGTGTCTGTTTAACATATACAGGGAATATATTCCAGAGGAATCTTTCCAGTATATGGTTGGATTCGTCGTTCTTACGAAGTTTCCGACTTATAGCAGGCCACTTACCGCCAGTTTTCGATCTCGGACCAGGTAAATACCTCGAAGTCGACGAAAATGTGTCTGTTTAACATATATAGGGAATATATTCCTGCGGAATCATTCCAGTATATGGCTGGATTCGTCGTTCTTACGAAGTTTCCGACTTATAGCAGTCCACTGACCGCCAGGTTTCGATCTCGGACCAGGTATATGCCTCGAAGTCGACGAAAATGTGTCTGTTTAACATATACATGGAATATATTCTTGAGGAATCTTTCCAGTATATGGTTGGATTCGTCTTTCTTACGAAGTAAGCGACTTATAGCAGTCCACTGACCGCCAGGTTTCGATCTCGGACCAGGTATATGCCTCGAAGTCGGCGAAAATGTGTCTGTTTAACATATACAGGGAATATATTCCAGAGGAATCTTTCCAGTATATGGTTGGATTCGTCGTTCTTACGAAGTTTCCGACTTATAGCAGTCCACTTACCGCCAGGTTTCGATCTTGGACCAGGTAAATGCCTCGATGTCGACGAAAATGTGTCTGTTTAACATATATAGGGAATATATTCCTGCAGAATCTTACCAGTATATGGCTGGATTCGTCGTTCTTACGAAGTTTCCGACTTATAGCAATCCATTGACCGCCAGGTTTCGATCTCGGACCAGGTATATGCCTCGAAGTCGACGAAAATGTGTCTGTTTAACATATACAGGGAATATATTCCTGAGGAATCTTTCCAGTATATGGCTGGATTCGTCGTTCTTACGAAGTTTCCGACTTATAGCAGTCCACTGACCGCCAAGTTTCGATCTCGGACCAGGTATATGCCTCGAAGTCGACGAAAATGTGTCTGTTTAACATATACAGGGAATATATTCCAGAGGAATCTTTCCAGTATATGGATGGATTCGTCGTTCTTACGAAGTTTCCGACTAATAGCAGTCCACTGACCGCCAGGTTTCGATCTCGGACCAGGTATATGCCTCGAAGTCGACGAAAATGTGTCCGTTTAACATATACATGGAATATATTCATGAGGAATCTTTCCAGTATATGGCTGGATTCGTCGTTCTTACGAAGTTTCCGACTTATAGCAGTCCACTGACCGCCAGGTTTCGATCTCGGACCAGGTATATGCCTCGAAGTCGACGAAAATGTGTCTGTTTAACATATACATGCAATATATTCCTGAGGAATCTTTCCAGTATATGGCTAGATTCGTCTTTCTAACGAAGTTTCCAACTTATAGCAGTCCACTGACCGCCAGGTTTAGATCTCGGACCAGGTATATGCCTCAAAGTCGACGAAAATGTGTTTGTTTGACATATACAGAATATATTCCTGAGGAATCTTTCCAGTATATGGCTACATTCGTCGTTCTTACGAAATTTCCGACTTATAACAGTCCATTGACCGCCAGGTTTCAATCTCGGACCAGGTATATTCCTCGAAGTCGATGAAAATATGTCTGTTTAACATATACAGGGAATATATTCCTGAGGAATCTTTCCAGTATATGGCTGGATTGGTCGTTCTTACGAAGTTTCCGACTTATAGCAGTACACTGACCGCCAGGTTTCGATCTCGGAACAGGTATATGCCTCAAAGACGACGAAAATGTGTCTGTTTAACATATACATGGAATATATTTATGAGGAATATTTCCAGTATATGGCTGGATTCGTCGTTCTTACGAAGTTTCCGACTTATAACAGTCCACTGACCGCCAGGTTTCGATCTCGGACCAAGTATATGCCTCGAAGTCGACGAAAAATGTGTCTGTTTAACATATACAGGGAATATATTCATGAGGAATCTTTCCAGTATATGGCTGGATTTGTCGTTCTTACGAAGTTTCCGACTTATAACAGTCCACTGACCGCCAGGTTTCGATCTCGGACCATGTATATACCTCGAAGTCGACGAAAAAGCGTCTGTTTAACATATACAATGAATATATTCCTGAGGAATCTTTCCTTTATATGGCTAGATTTGTCGTTCTTACGTAGTTTCCGACTTATAACATTCCACTGACCGCCAGGTTTCGATCTCGGACCAGGTATATGTCTCGAAGTCGACGAAAATGTGTCTGTTTAACATATACAGGGAATATATTCCAGAGGAATCTTTCCAGTATATGGTTGGATTCGTCGTTCTTACGAAGTTTCCGACTTATAGCAGTCCACTTACCGCCAGGTTTCGATCTTGGACCAGGTAAATGCCTCGATGTCGACGAAAATGTGTCTGTTTAACATATATAGGGAATATATTCCTGCAGAATCTTACCAGTATATGGCTGGATTGGTCGTTCTTACGAAGTTTCCGACTTATAGCAATCCATTGACCGCCAGGTTTCGATCTCGGAACAGGTATATGCCTCGAAGACGACGAAAATGTGTCTGTTTAACATATACATGGAATATATTTATGAGGAATCTTTCCAGTATATGGCTGGATTCGTCGTTCTTACGTAGTTTCCGACTTATAACAGTCCACTGAGCGCCAGGTTTCGATCTCGGACCAGGTATATGCCTCGAAGTCAAGGAAAATGTGTCTGTTTAACATATACAGGGAATATATTCATGAAGAATCTTTCCAGTATATGACTGGATTCGTCGTTCTTACGAAGTTTCTGACTTATAACAGTCCACTGACCGCCAGGTTTCGATCTCGGACCAGGTATATGCCTCGAAGACGACGAAAATGTGTCTGTTTAACATATACATGGAATATATTTATGAGGAATCTTTCCAGTATATGGCTGGATTCGTCGTTCTTACGTAGTTTCCGACTTATAACAGTCCACTGAGCGCCAGGTTTCGATCTCGGACCAGGTATATGCCTCGAAGTCAAGGAAAATGTGTCTGTTTAACATATACAGGGAATATATTCATGAGGAATCTTTCCAGTATATGGCTGGATTCGTCGTTCTTACGAAGTTTCCGACTTATAACAGTCCACTGACCGCCAGGTTTCGATCTCGGACCATGTATATGCCTCGAAGTCGACGAAAATGTGTCTGTTTAACATATAAAATGAATATATTCCTGAGGAATCTTTCCAGTATATGGATGGATTCGTCGTTCTTACGTAGTTTCCGACTTATAACATTCCACTGACCGCCAGGTTTCGATCTCGGACCAGGTATATGCCTCGAAGTCGACGAAAATGTGTCTGTTTAACATATACAGGGAATATATTCTTGAGGAATATTTCCAGTATATGGTTGGATTCGTCGTTCTTACGTAGTTTCCGACTTATAACATTCCACTGACCGCCAGGTTTCGATCTCGGACCAGGTATATGCCTCGAAGTCGACGAAAATGTGTCTGTTTAATATATACAGGGAATATATTCTTGAGGAATCTTTCCAGTATATGGTTGGATTCGTCGTTCTTACGTAGTTTCTGACTTATAACATTCCACTGACCGCCAGGTTTCGATCTCGGACCAGGTATATGCCTCGAAGTCGACGAAAATGTGTCTGTTTAACATATACAGGGAATATATTCCTGAGGAATCTTTCCAGTATATGGCTGGATTCGTCGTTCTTACGAAGTTTCCGACTTATAGCAGTCCACTGACCGCCAGGTTTCTATATCGGACCAGGTATATGCCTCGAAGTCGGTGAAAATGTGTCTGTTTAACATCTACAGGGAATATATTCATGAGGAATCTTTCCGGTATATGGCTGGATTCGTCGTTCTTACGAAGTTTCCGACTTATAGCAGTCCACTGACCGTCAGGTTTCGACCTCGGACCAGGTATATGCCTCGAAGTTGACGAAAATGTGTCTGTTCAACATATACAGGGAATATATTCCAGAGGAATCTTTCCAGTATATGGCTGGATTCGTCATTCTTACGAAGTTTCCGACTTATAGCAGTCCACTAACCGCCAGGTTTCTATATCGGACCAGGTATATGCCTCGAAGTCGGCGAAAATGTGTCTAGTTAACATATACAGGGAATATATTCCTGAGGAATCTTTCCAGTATATGAATGGATTCGTCGTTGTAACGAAGTTTCTGACTTATAGCAGTCCACTGACCGTCAGGTTTCGATCTCGGACTAGGTATATGCCTCGAAGTCGATGAAAATGTGTCTCTTTAACATATACATGGAATATATTAATGAGGAATCTTTCCAGTATATGGCTGGATTCGTCGTTCTTACGAAGTTTCCGACTTATAGCAGTCCACTGACCGCCAGGTTTCTATATCGGACCAGGTATATGCCTCGAAGTCGGCGAAAATGTGTCTGTTTAACATATACAGGGAATATATTCCTGAGGAATCTTTCCGGTATATGGCTGGATTCATCGTTCTTACGAAGTTTATGACTTATAGCAGTCCACTGACCGTCAGGTTTCGATCTCGGACCAGGTATATGCCTCGAAGTCGACGAAAATGTGTTTGTTCAACATATACAGGGAATATATTCCTGAGGAATCTTTCCAGTATATGGCTGGATTCGTCGTTCTTACAAAGTTTCCGACTTATAGCAGTCCACTGAGCACCAGGTTTCTATATCGGACCAGGTATATGCCTCGAAGTCGGCGAAACTGTGTCTGTTTAACATATACTGGGAATATATTCCTGAGGAATCTTTCCGGTATATGGATGGATTCGTCGTTCTTACGAAGTTTCCGACTTATAACAGTCCACTGACCGTCAGGTTTCGATCTCGGACCAGGTATATGCCTCGAAGTCGACGAAAATGTGTCTGTTTAACATATACAGGGAATATATTCCTGAGGAATCTTTCCAGTATATGGCTGGATTCGTCGTTCTTACGAAGTTTCCGACTTATAGCAGTCCACTGACCGCCAGGTTTCAATCTCAGACCAGGTATATTCTTCGAAGTCGACGAAAATGTGTCTGTTTAACATATACAGGGAATATATTCCTGAGGAATCTTTCCAGTATATGGCTGGATTCGTCGTTCTTACGAAGTTTCCGACTTATAGCAGTCCACTGACCGCCAAGTTTCGATCTCGGACCAGGTATATGCCTCGAAGTCGACGAAAATGTGTCTGTTTAACATATACAGGGAATATATTCCAGAGGAATCTTTCCAGTATATGGATGGATTCGTCGTTCTTACGAAGTTTCCGACTAATAGCAGTCCACTGACCGCCAGGTTTCGATCTCGGACCAGGTATATGCCTCGAAGTCGACGAAAATGTGTCCGTTTAACATATACATGGAATATATTCATGAGGAATCTTTCCAGTATATGGCTGGATTCGTCGTTCTTACGAAGTTTCCGACTTATAGCAGTCCACTGACCGCCAGGTTTCGATCTCGGACCAGGTATATGCCTCGAAGTCGACGAAAATGTGTCTGTTTAACATATACATGCAATATATTCCAGAGGAATCTTTCCAGTATATGGCTAGATTCGTCTTTCTAACGAAGTTTCCAACTTATAGCAGTCCACTGACCGCCAGGTTTAGATCTCGGACCAGGTATATGCCTCGAAGTCGACGAAAATGTGTTTGTTTGACATATACAGAATATATTCCTGAGGAATCTTTCCAGTATATGGCTAGATTCGTCGTTCTTACGAAATTTCCGACTTATAACAGTCCATTGACCGCCAGGTTTCAATCTCGGACCAGGTATATTCCTCGAAGTCGATGAAAATATGTATGTTTAACATATACAGGGAATATATTCCTGAGGAATCTTTCCAGTATATGGCTGGATTGGTCGTTCTTACGAAGTTTCCGACTTATAGCAGTACACTGACCGCCAGGTTTCGATCTCGGAACAGGTATATGCCTCAAAGACGACGAAAATGTGTCTGTTTAACATATACATGGAATATATTTATGAGGAATATTTCCAGTATATGGCTGGATTCGTCGTTCTTACGAAGTTTCCGACTTATAACAGTCCACTGACCGCCAGGTTTCGATCTCGGACCAAGTATATGCCTCGAAGTCGACGAAAAATGTGTCTGTTTAACATATACAGGGAATATATTCATGAGGAATCTTTCCAGTATATGGCTGGATTCGTCGTTCTTACGAAGTTTCCGACTTATAACAGTCCACTGACCGCCAGGTTTCGATCTCGGACCATGTATATGCCTCGAAGTCGACGAAAATGTGTCTGTTTAACATATACAATGAATATATTCCTGAGGAATCTTTCCAGTATATGGATGGATTCGTCGTTCTTACGTAGTTTCCGACTTATAACATTCCACTGACCGCCAGGTTTCGATCTCGGACCAGGTATATGCCTCGAAGTCGACGAAAATGTGTCTGTTTAACATATACAGGGAATATATTCTTGAGGAATATTTCCAGTATATGGTTGGATTCGTCTTTCTTACGAAGTAAGCGACTTATAGCAGTCCACTGAACGCCAGGTTTCGATCTCGGACCAGGTATATGCCTCGAAGTCGGCGAAAATGTGTCTGTTTAACATATACAGGGAATATATTCCAGAGGAATCTTTCCAGTATATGGTTGGATTCGTCGTTCTTACGAAGTTTCCGACTTATAGCAGTCCACTTACCGCCAGGTTTCGATCTTGGACCAGGTAAATGCCTCGATGTCGACGAAAATGTGTCTGTTTAACATATATAGGGAATATATTCCTGCAGAATCTTACCAGTATATGGCTGGATTCGTCGTTCTTACGAAGTTTCCGACTTATAGCAATCCATTGACCGCCAGGTTTCGATCTCGGACCAGGTATATGCCTCGAAGTCGACGAAAATGTGTCTGTTTAACATATACAGGGAATATATTCCTGAGGAATCTTTCCAGTATATGGCTGGATTCGTCGTTCTTACGAAGTTTCCGACTTATAGCAGTCCACTGACCGCCAAGTTTCGATCTCGGACCAGGTATATGCCTCGAAGTCGACGAAAATGTGTCTGTTTAACATATACAGGGAATATATTCCAGAGGAATCTTTCCAGTATATGGATGGATTCGTCGTTCTTACGAAGTTTCCGACTAATAGCAGTCCACTGACCGCCAGGTTTCGATCTCGGACCAGGTATATGCCTCGAAGTCGACGAAAATGTGTCCGTTTAACATATACATGGAATATATTCATGAGGAATCTTTCCAGTATATGGCTGGATTCGTCGTTCTTACGAAGTTTCCGACTTATAGCAGTCCACTGACCGCCAGGTTTCGATCTCGGACCAGGTATATGCCTCGAAGTCGACGAAAATGTGTCTGTTTAACATATACATGCAATATATTCCTGAGGAATCTTTCCAGTATATGGCTAGATTCGTCGTTCATACGAAGTTTCCGACTTATAGCAGTCCACTGACCGCCAGGTTTCGATCTCGGACAGGTATATGCCTCGAAGTCGATGAAAATGTGTCTGTTTAACATATACAGGGTATATATTCCTGAGGAATCTTTCCATTATATGTCTGGATTCGTCGTTCTTTCGAAGTTTCTGACTTATAGCAGTACACTGACCTCCAGGTTTCGATCTCGGATCAGGTATATGCCTCGAAGTCGACGAAAATGTGTCTGTTTAACATATACATGGAATATAATCATGAGGAATCTTTCCAATATATGGCTGGATTCGTCGTTCTTACGAAGTTTCCGACTTATAACAGTCCACTGACCGCCAGGTTTCGATCTCGGATCAGGTATATGCCTCGAAGTCGACGAAAATGTGTCTATTTAACATATACAGGGAATATATTCCTGAGGAATCTTTCCAGTATATTGCTGGATTCGTCGTTCTTACGTAGTTTCCGACTTATAACATTCCACTGACCGCCAGGTTTCGATCTCGGACCAGGTATATGCCTCGAAGTCGACGAAAATGTGTCTGTTTAACATATACAGGGAATATATTCTTGAGCAATCTTTCCAGTATATGGTTGGATTCGTCGTTCTTACGTAGTTTCCGACTTATAACATTCCACTGACCGCCAGGTTTCGATCTCGGACCAGGTATATGCCTCGAAGTCGACGAAAATGTGTCTGTTTAACATATACATGCAATATATTCCTGAGGAATCTTTCCAGTATATGGCTAGATTCGTCCTTCTTACGAAGTTTCCGACTTATAGCAGTCCACTTACCGCCAGGTTTCAATCTCGGACCAGGTATATGCCTCGAAGTCGATGAAAATGTGTCTGTTTAACATATACAGGGAATATATTCCTGAGGAATCTTTCCAGTATATGGCTGGATTGGTCGTTCTTACGAAGTTTCCGACTTATAGCAGTACACTGACCGCCAGGTTTCGATCTCGGAACAGGTATATGCCTCGAAGACGACGAAAATGTGTCTGTTTAACATATACATGGAATATATTTATGAGGAATATTTCCAGTATATGGCTGGATTCGTCGTTCTTACGAAGTATCCAACTTATAACAGTCCACTGACCGCCAGGTTTCGATCTCGGACCAAGTATATGCCTCGAAGTCGACGAAAAATGTGTCTGTTTAACATATACATGGAATATATTTATGAGGAATATTTCCAGTATATGGCTGGATTCGTCGTTCTTACGAAGTATCCAACTTATAACAGTCCACTGACCGCCAGGTTTCGATCTCGGACCAAGTATATGCCTCGAAGTCGACGAAAAATGTGTCTGTTTAACATATACAGGGAATATATTCATGAGGAATCTTTCCAGTATATGGCTGGATTCGTCGTTCTTACGAAGTTTCCGACTTATAACAGTCCACTGACAGCCAGGTTTCGATCTCGGACCATGTATATACCTCGAAGTCGACGAAAATGCGTCTGTTTAACATATACAATGAATATATTCCTGAGGAATCTTTCCAGTATATGGCTGGATTTGTCGTTCTTACGTAGTTTCCGACTTATAACATTCCACTGACCGCCAGGTTTCGATCTCGGACCAGGTATATGTCTCGAAGTCGACGAAAATGTGTCTGTTTAACATATACAGGGAATATATTCTTGAGGAATCTTTCCAGTATATGGCTAGATTCGTCGTTCTTACGAAGTTTCCGACTTATAATAGTCCATTGACCGCCAGGTTTCAATCTCGGACCAGATATATGCCTCGAAGTCGATGAAAATGTGTCTGTTTAACATATACAGGGAATATATTCCTGAGGAATCTTTCCAGTATATGGCTGGATTGGTCGGTCTTACGAAGTTTCCGACTTATAGCAGTACACTGACCGCCAGGTTTCGATCTCGGAACAAGTATATGCCTCGAAGACGACGAAAATGTGTCTGTTTAACATATACATGGAATATATTTATGAGGAATCTTTCCAGTATATGGCTGGATTCGTCGTTCTTACGTAGTTTCCGACTTATAACAGTCCACTGAGCGCCAGGTTTCGATCTCGGACCAGGTATATGCCTCGAAGTCAAGGAAAATGTGTCTGTTTAACATATACAGGGAATATATTCATGAGGAATCTTTCCAGTATATGGCTGGATTCGTCGTTCTTACGAAGTTTCCGACTTATAACAGTCCACTGACCGCCAGGTTTCGATCTCGGACCATGTATATGCCTCGAAGTCGACGAAAATGTGTCTGTTTAACATATACAGGGAATATATTTCTGAGGAATCTTTCCAGTATATGGCTGGATTCGACGTTCTTACGTAGTTTCTGACTTATAACATTCCACTGACCGCCAGGTTTCGATCTCGGACCAGGTATATGCCTCGAAGTCGATGAAAATGTGCCTGTTTAACATATACATGCAATATATTCCTGAGGAATCTTTCCAGTATATGGCTAGATTCGTCCTTCTTACGAAGTTTCCGACTTATAGCAGTCCACTTACCGCCAGGTTTCAATCTCGGACCAGGTATATGCCTCGAAGTCGATGAAAATGTGTCTGTTTAACATATACAGGGAATATATTCCTGAGGAATCTTTCCAGTATATGGCTGGATTGGTCGTTCTTACGAAGTTTCCGACTTATAGCAGTACACTGACCGCCAGGTTTCGATCTCGGAACAGGTATATGCCTCGAAGACGACGAAAATGTGTCTGTTTAACATATACATGGAATATATTTATGAGGAATATTTCCAGTATATGGCTGGATTCGTCGTTCTTACGAAGTATCCAACTTATAACAGTCCACTGACCGCCAGGTTTCGATCTCGGACCAAGTATATGCCTCGAAGTCGACGAAAAATGTGTCTGTTTAACATATACATGGAATATATTTATGAGGAATATTTCCAGTATATGGCTGGATTCGTCGTTCTTACGAAGTATCCAACTTATAACAGTCCACTGACCGCCAGGTTTCGATCTCGGACCAAGTATATGCCTCGAAGTCGACGAAAAATGTGTCTGTTTAACATATACAGGGAATATATTCATGAGGAATCTTTCCAGTATATGGCTGGATTCGTCGTTCTTACGAAGTTTCCGACTTATAACAGTCCACTG
Organism: Papaver somniferum; assembly: GCF_003573695.1. Lineage (NCBI taxonomy): Eukaryota > Viridiplantae > Streptophyta > Magnoliopsida > Ranunculales > Papaveraceae > Papaver > Papaver somniferum. The sequence goes on from NC_039364.1 coordinate 104,561,425, forward strand.
ACCGCCAGGTTTCGATCTCGGACCATGTATATGCCTCGAAGTCGACGAAAATGTGTCTGTTTAACATATACAATGAATATATTCCTGAGGAATCTTTCCAGTATATGGATGGATTCGTCGTTCTTACGTAGTTTCCGACTTATAACATTCCACTGACCGCCAGGTTTCGATCTCGGACCAGGTATATGCCTCGAAGTCGACGAAAATGTGTCTGTTTAACATATACAGGGAATATATTCTTGAGGAATATTTCCAGTATATGGTTGGATTCGTCTTTCTTACGAAGTAAGCGACTTATAGCAGTCCACTGAACGCCAGGTTTCGATCTCGGACCAGGTATATGCCTCGAAGTCGGCGAAAATGTGTCTGTTTAACATATACAGGGAATATATTCCAGAGGAATCTTTCCAGTATATGGTTGGATTCGTCGTTCTTACGAAGTTTCCGACTTATAGCAGTCCACTTACCGCCAGGTTTCGATCTTGGACCAGGTAAATGCCTCGATGTCGACGAAAATGTGTCTGTTTAACATATATAGGGAATATATTCCTGCAGAATCTTACCAGTATATGGCTGGATTCGTCGTTCTTACGAAGTTTCCGACTTATAGCAATCCATTGACCGCCAGGTTTCGATCTCGGACCAGGTATATGCCTCGAAGTCGACGAAAATGTGTCTGTTTAACATATACAGGGAATATATTCCTGAGGAATCTTTCCAGTATATGGCTGGATTCGTCGTTCTTACGAAGTTTCCGACTTATAGCAGTCCACTGACCGCCAAGTTTCGATCTCGGACCAGGTATATGCCTCGAAGTCGACGAAAATGTGTCTGTTTAACATATACAGGGAATATATTCCAGAGGAATCTTTCCAGTATATGGATGGATTCGTCGTTCTTACGAAGTTTCCGACTAATAGCAGTCCACTGACCGCCAGGTTTCGATCTCGGACCAGGTATATGCCTCGAAGTCGACGAAAATGTGTCTGTTTAACATATACATGGAATATATTCATGAGGAATCTTTCCAGTATATGGCTGGATTCGTCGTTCTTACGAAGTTTCCGACTTATAACAGTCCACTGACCGTCAGGTTTCTATATCGGACCATGTATATGCCTCGAAGTCGACGAAAATGTGTCTGTTTAACATATACAGGGAATATATTCCTGAGGAATCTTTCCAGTATATGGCTGGATTCGTCGTTCTTACGAAGTTTCCGACTTATAGCAGTCCACTGACCGCCAGTTTTCGATCTCGGACCAGGTATATGCCTCGAAGTCGATGAAAATGTGTATGTTTAACATATACAGGGAATATATTCCTGAGGAATATTTCGAGTATATGGCTGGATTCGTCGTTCTTACGAAGTTTCCGACTTATAGCAGTCCACTGACCGCCAGGTTTCGATCTCGGACCAGGTATATGCCTCGAAGTCGACGAAAATGTGTCTGTTTAACATATACAGGGAATATATTCCTGAGGAATCTTTCCAGTATATGGATGGATTCGTCGTTCTTACGTAGTTTCCGACTTATAACAGTCCACTGACCGCCAGGTTTCGATCTCGGACCAGGTATATGCCTCGAAGTCGATGAAAATTTGACTGTTTAACATATACAGGGAATATATTCCTGAGGAATCTTTCGAGTATATTGATGGATTCGTCGTTCTTACGAAGTTTCCGACTTATAGCAGTCCACTGACCGCCAGGTTTCGATCTCGGACCAGGTATATGCCTCGAAGTCGACGAAAATGTGTCTGTTTAACATATACAGGGAATATATATTCCTGAGGAATCTTTCCAGTATATGGATGGATTCGTCGTTCTTACGAAGTTTCCGACTTATAGCACTCCACTGACCGCCAGGTTTCAATCTCGAACCTGGTATATGCCTCGAAGTCTACGAAAATGTGTCTGTTTAACATATACAGGGAATATATTCCTGAGGAATCTTTCCAGTATTTGGATGGATTCGTCGTTCTTACGAAGTTTCCGACTTATAGCAGTCCACTGACCGCCAGGTTTCGATCTCGGACCAGGTATATGCCTCGAAGTCGATGAAAATGTGTCTGTTTAACATATACATGGAATATATTCCTGAGGAATCTTTCCAGTATATGGCTGGATTCGTCGTTCTTACGAAGTTTCCGACTTATAACAATCCACTGACCGCCAGGTTTCGATCTCGGACCAGGTATATGCCTCGAAGTCGACGAAAATATGTTTGTTTAACATATACAGGGAATATATTCATGAGGAATCTTTCCAGTATATGGCTGGATTCGTCGTTCTTACGAAGTTTCCGACTTATAACAGTCCACTGACCGCCAGGTTTCGATCTCGGACCATGTATATGCCTCGAAGTCGACGAAAATGTGTTTGTTTAACATATACAATGAATATATTCCTGAGGAATCTTTCCAGTATATGGATGGATTCGTCGTTCTTACGTAGTTTCCGACTTATAATATTCCACTGACCGTCAGGTTTCGATCTCGGACCAGGTATATGCCTCGAAGTCGACGAAAATGTGTCTGTTTAACATATACAGGGAATATATTCTTGAGGAATATTTCCAGTATATGGTTGGATTCGTCTTTCTTACGAAGTAAGCGACTTATAGCAGTCCACTGAACGCCAGGTTTCGATCTCGGACCAGGTATATGCCTCGAAGTCGGCGAAAATGTGTCTGTTTAACATATACAGGGAATATATTCCAAAGGAATCTTTCCAGTATATGGTTGGATTCGTCGTTCTTACGAAGTTTCCGACTTATAGCAGTCCACTTACCGCCAGGTTTCGATCTTGGACCAGGTAAATGCCTCGATGTCGACGAAAATGTGTCTGTTTAACATATATAGGGAATATATTCCTGCAGAAGCTTACCAGTATATGGCTGGATTCGTCGTTCTTACGAAGTTTCCGACTTATAGCAATCCATTGACCGCCAGGTTTCGATCTCGGACCAGGTATATGCCTCGAAGTCGACGAAAATGTGTCTGTTTAACATATACAGGGAATATATTCCTGAGGAATCTTTCCAGTATATGGCTGGATTCGTCGTTCTTACGAAGTTTCCGACTTATAGCAGTCCACTGACCGCCAAGTTTCGATCTCGGACCAGGTATATGCCTCGAAGTCGACGAAAATGTGTCTGTTTAACATATACAGGGAATATATTCCAGAGGAATCTTTCCAGTATATGGATGGATTCGTCGTTCTTACGAAGTTTCCGACTAATAGCAGTCCACTGACCGCCAGGTTTCGATCTCGGACCAGGTATATGCCTCGAAGTCGACGAAAATGTGTCCGTTTAACATATACATGGAATATATTCATGAGGAATCTTTCCAGTATATGGCTGGATTCGTCGTTCTTACGAAGTTTCCGACTTATAGCAGTCCACTGACCGCCAGGTTTCGATCTCGGACCAGGTATATGCCTCGAAGTCGACGAAAATGTGTCTGTTTAACATATACATGCAATATATTCCTGAGGAATCTTTCCAGTATATGGCTAGATTCGTCTTTCTAACGAAGTTTCCGACTTATAGCAGTCCACTGACCGCCGGGTTTAGATCTCGGACCAGGTATATGCCTCGAAGTCGACAAAAATGTGTCTGTTTAACATATACAGGGAATATATTCCTGAGGAATCTTTCCAATATATGGCTGGATTCGTCGTTCTTACGAAGTTTCCGACTTATAACAGTCCACTGACCGCCACGTTTCGATCTCGGACCAGGTATATGCCTCGAAGGCGACGAAAATGTGATCGTTTAACATATACAGAGAATATATTCATGAGGAATCTTTCCAGTATATGGCTGGATTCGTCGTTCTTACGAAGTTTCCGTCTTATTGCAGTCCACTGACCGCCAGGTTTCGATCTCGGACCAGGTATATGCCTCGAAGTCAACGAAAATGTGTTTGTTTGACATATACAGGGAATATATTCCTGAGGAATCTTTCCAGTATATGGCTGGATTCGTCGTTCTTACGAAGTTTCCGAGTTATAACATTCCACTGACCGCTAGGTTTCGATCTCGGAGCAGGTATATGCCTCGAAGTTGACGAAAATGTGTCTGTTTAACATATACAGGGAATATATTCTTGAGGAATCTTTCCAATATATGGTTGGATTCGTCTTTCTTACGAAGTAAGCGACTTATAGCAGTCCACTGACCGTCAGGTTTCGATCTCGGACCAGGTATATGCCTCGAAGTCGATGAAAATCTGTCTTTTTAACATATACAGGGAATATATTCCTGAGGAATCTTTCCAGTATATGGCTGGATTCGTAGTTCTTACGAAGTTTCCGACTTATAGCAGTACACTGACCGCCAGGTTTCGATCTCGGATCAGGTATATGCCTCGAAGTCGACGAAAATGTGTCTGTTTAACATATACAGGGAATATATTCCTGAGGAATCTTTCCAGTATATGGCTGGATTCGTCGTTCTTACGTAGTTTCCGACTTATAACAGTCCACTGACCGCCAGGTTTCGATCTCGGACCATGTATATGCCTCGAAGTCGACGAAAATGTGTCTGTTTAACATATACAGGGAATATATTCCTGAGGAATCTTTCCAGTATATGGATGGATTCGTCGTTCTTACGTAGTTTCCGACTTATAACAGTCCACTGACCGTCAGGTTTCGATCTCAGACCAGGTATATGCCTCGAAGTCGACGAAAATGTGTCTGTTTGACACATACAGGGAATATATTCCTGAGGAATCTTTCCAGTATATGGCTATATTCGTCGTTCTTACGAAGTTTCCGACTTATAGCAGTCCATTGACCGCCAGGTTTCAATCTCGGACCAGGTATATGCCTCGAAGTCGATGAAAATGTGTCTGTTTAACATATACAGGGAATATATTCCTGAGGAATCTTTCCAGTATATGGCTGGATTGGTCGTTCTTACGAAGTTTCCGACTTATAGCAGTACACTGACCGCCAGGTTTTGATCTCGGAACAGGTATATGCCTCGAAGTCGACGAAAATGTGTCTGTTTAACATATATATGGAATATATTTATGAGGAATTTTTCTAGTATATGTCTGGATTCGTCGTTCTTACGAAGTTTCCGACTTATAATAGTCCACTGACCGCCAGGTTTCGATCTCGGACCAGGTATATGCCTCGAAGTCGACGAAAATGTGTCTGATTAACATATACAGGGAATATATTCATGAGGAATATTTCCAGTATATGGCTGGATTCGTCGTTCTTACGAAGTTTCCGACTTATAACAGTCCACTGACCGCCAGGTTTCGATCTCGGACCAGGTATATGCCTCGAAGTCGACGAAAATGTGTTTGTTTAACATATACAGGGAATATATTCCTGAGGAATCTTTCCATTATATGGCTGGATTCGTCGTTCTTACGTAGTTTCCGACTTATCACAGTCCACTGACCGCCAGGTTTCGATCTCGGACCAGGTATATGCCTCGAAGTCGACGAAAATGTGTTTGTTTGACATATACAGAATATATTCCTGAGGAATCTTTCCAGTATATGGCTAGATTCGTCGTTCTTACGAAGTTTCCGACTTATAACAGTCCATTGACCGTCAGGTTTCAATCTCGGACCAGGTATATGCCTCGAAGTCGATGAAAATGTGTCTGTTTAACATATACAGGGAATATATTCCTGAGGAATCTTTCCAGTATATGGCTGGATTGGTCGTTCTTACGAAGTTTCCGACTTATAGCAGTACACTGACCGCCAGGTTTCGATCTCGGAACAGGTATATGCCTCAAAGACGACGAAAATGTGTCTGTTTAACATATACATGGAATATATTTATGAGGAATATTTCCAGTATATGGCTGGATTCGTCGTTCTTACGAAGTATCCGACTTATAACAGTCCACTGACCGCCAGGTTTCGATCTCGGACCAAGTATATGCCTCGAAGTAGACGAAAAATGTGTCTGTTTAACATATACAGGGAATATATTCATGAGGAATCTTTCCAGTATATGGCTGGATTCGTCGTTCTTACGAAGTTTCCGACTTATAACAGTCCACTGACCGCCAGGTTTCGATCTCGGACCATGTATATACCTCGAAGTCGACGAAAATGCGTCTGTTTAACATATACAATGAATATATTCCTGAGGAATCTTTCCAGTATATGGCTGGATTTGTCGTTCTTACGTAGTTTCCGACTTATAACATTCCACTGACCGCCAGGTTTCGATCTCGGACCAGGTATATGTCTCGAAGTCGACGAAAATGTGTCTGTTTAACATATACAGGGAATATATTCTTGAGGAATCTTTCCATTATATGGCTAGATTCGTCGTTCTTACGAAGTTTCCGACTTATAACAGTCCATTGACCGCCAGGTTTCAATCTCGGACCAGATATATGCCTCGAAGTCGATGAAAATGTGTCTGTTTAACATATACAGGGAATATATTCCTGAGGAATCTTTCCAGTATATGGCTGGATTGGTCGTTCTTACGAAGTTTCCGACTTATAGCAGTACACTGACCGCCAGGTTTCGATCTCGGAACAGGTATATGCCTCGAAGACGACGAAAATGTGTCTGTTTAACATATACATGGAATATATTTATGAGGAATATTTCCAGTATATGGCTGGATTCGTCGTTCTTACGAAGTATCCAACTTATAACAGTCCACTGACCGCCAGGTTTCGATCTCGGACCAAGTATATGCCTCGAAGTCGACGAAAAATGTGTCTGTTTAACATATACATGGAATATATTTATGAGGAATATTTCCAGTATATGGCTGGATTCGTCGTTCTTACGAAGTATCCAACTTATAACAGTCCACTGACCGCCAGGTTTCGATCTCGGACCAAGTATATGCCTCGAAGTCGACGAAAAATGTGTCTGTTTAACATATACAGGGAATATATTCATGAGGAATCTTTCCAGTATATGGCTGGATTCGTCGTTCTTACGAAGTTTCCGACTTATAACAGTCCACTGACAGCCAGGTTTCGATCTCGGACCATGTATATACCTCGAAGTCGACGAAAATGCGTCTGTTTAACATATACAATGAATATATTCCTGAGGAATCTTTCCAGTATATGGCTGGATTTGTCGTTCTTACGTAGTTTCCGACTTATAACATTCCACTGACCGCCAGGTTTCGATCTCGGACCAGGTATATGTCTCGAAGTCGACGAAAATGTGTTTGTTTAACATATACAGGGAATATATTCTTGAGGAATCTTTCCATTATATGGCTAGATTCGTCGTTCTTACGAAGTTTCCGACTTATAACAGTCCATTGACCGCCAGGTTTCAATCTCGGACCAGATATATGCCTCGAAGTCGATGAAAATGTGTCTGTTTAACATATACAGGGAATATATTCCTGAGGAATCTTTCCAGTATATGGCTGGATTGGTCGTTCTTACGAAGTTTCCGACTTATAGCAGTACACTGACCGCCAGGTTTCGATCTCGGAACAGGTATATGCCTCGAAGACGACGAAAATGTGTCTGTTTAACATATACATGGAATATATTTATGAGGAATCTTTCCAGTATATGGCTGGATTAGTCGTTCTTACGTATTTTCCGACTTATAACAGTCCACTGAGCGCCAGGTTTCGATCTCGGACCAGGTATATGCCTCGAAGTCGACGAAAAATGTGTCTGTTTAACATATACAGGGAATATATTCATGAGGAATCTTTCCAGTATATGGCTGGATTCGTCGTTCTTACGAAGTTTCCGACTTATAACAGTCCACTGACCGCCAGGTTTCGATCTCGGACCATGTATATGCCTCGAAGTCGACGAAAATGTGTCTGTTTAACATATATAGGGAATATATTCCTGCGGAATCATTCCAGTATATGGCTGGATTCGTCGTTCTTTCCAAGTTTCCGACTTATAGCAGTCCACTGACCGCCAGGTTTCGATCTCGGACCATGTATATGCCTCGAAGTCGACGAAAATGTGTCTGTTTAACATATACAGGGAATATATTCCTGAGTAATCTTTCCAGTATATGGCTGGATTCGTCGTTCTTACGAAGTTTCCGACTTATAGCAGTACACTGACCGCCAGGTTTTGATCTCGGAACAGGTATATGCCTCGAAGTCGACGAAAATGTGTCTGTTTAACATATATATGGAATATATTTATGAGGAATCTTTCTAGTATATGTCTGGATTCGTCGTTCTTACGAAGTTTCCGACTTATAATAGTCCACTGACCGCCAGGTTTCGATCTCGGACCAGGTATATGCCTCGAAGTCGACGAAAATGTGTCTGATTAACATATACAGGGAATATATTCATGAGGAATATTTCCAGTATATGGCTGGATTCGTCGTTCTTACGAAGTTTCCGACTTATAACAGTCCACTGACCGCCAGGTTTCGATCTCGGACCATGTATATGCCTCAAAGTCGACGAAAATGTGTCTGTTTAACATATACAGGGAATATATTCCTGAGGAATCTTTCCAGTATATGGCTGGATTCGTCGTTCTTACGTAGTTTCCGACTTATAACATTCCACTGACCGCCAGGTTTCGATCTCGGACCAGGTATATGCCTCGAAGTCGACGAAAATGTGTCTGTTTAACATATACAGGAAATATATTCTTGAGGAATCTTTCCAGTATATGGTTGGATTCGTCTTTCTTACGAAGTAAACGACTTATAGCAGTCCACTGACCGCCAGGTTTCGATCTCGGACCAGGTATATGACTCTAAGTCGGCGAAAATGTGTCTGTTTAACATATACAGGGAATATATTCCAGAGGAATATTTCCAGTATATGGTTGGATTCGTCGTTCTTACGAAGTTTTCGACTTATAGCAGTCCACTTACCGCCAGGTTTCGATCTCGGACCAGGTAAATGCCTCGAAGTCGACGAAAATGTGTCTGTTTAACATATATAGGGAATATATTCCTGCAAAATCTTACCAGTATATGGCTGGATTCGTCGTTCTTACGAAGTTTCCGACTTGTAGCAGTCCACTGACCGCCAGGTTTCGATCTCGGACCAGGTATATGCCTCGAAGTCGACGAAAATGTGTTTGTTTAACATATATAGGGAATATATTCCTGAGGAATCTTTCCATTATATGGCTGGATTCGTCGTTCTTACGAATTTTCCAACTTATAGCAGTCCACTGACCGCCAGGTTTCGATCTCGGACCAGGTATATGCCTCGAAGTCGACGAAAATGTGTCTGTTTAACATATACAGGAAATATATTCCTGAGGAATCTTTCCAGTATATGGATTGATTCGTCGTTCTTACGAAGTTTCCGACTTATAACAGTCTACTGACCGCCAGGTTTCGATCTCGGACCAGATATATGCCTCGAAGTCGACGAAAATGTGTCTGTTTAACATATACAGGGAATATATTCCTGAGGAATTTTTCCAGTATATGGATGGATTCGTCGTTCTTACGAAGTTTCCGACTTATAGAATTCCACTGACCGCAAGGTTTCGATCTCGGGCCAGGTATATGCCTCGAAGTAGACGAAAATGTGTTTGTTTAACATATACAGGGAATATATTCCTGAGGAATATTTCCGGTATATGGCTGGATTCGTCGTTCTTACGAAGTTTCCGACTTATGACAGTCCAGTGACCGCCAGGTTTCGATCTCGGACCATGTATATGCCTCGAAGTCGACGAAAATGTGTCTGTTTAACATATACAGGGAATATATTCCTGAGGAATCTTTCCAGTATATGGCTGGATTCGTCGTTCTTATGAAGTTTCCGACTTATAGCAGTCCACTTACCGCCAGGTTTCAATCTCGGACCAGGTATATGCCTCGAAGTCGATGAAAATGTGTCTGTTTAACATATACATGGAATATATTCCTGAGGAATCTTTCCAGTATATGGCTGGATTCGTCGTTCTTACGAAGTTTCCGACATATAGCAGTACACTGACCGCCAGGTTTCGATCTCGGATCAGGTATATGCCTCGAAGTCGACGAAAATGTGTCTGTTTAACATATACATGGAATATATTTACGAGGAATCTTTCCAGTATATGGCTGGATTCGTCGTTCTTACGAAGTTTCCGACTTATAACAGTCCACTGACCGCCAGGTTTCGATCTCGGACCAGGTATATGCCTCGAAGTCGACGAAAATGTGTTTGTTTAA
>NC_039364.1:105957911-105964190 GCF_003573695.1 Papaver somniferum
GGGGGGGGGGGGTAACAGTCTAGTTTTTCCTGGTATGAATAGTTAGTCTATCAGAAGTTTGATGGAATTACAGACTAGGTTTTTGGGTCATGTTTTGATGTGAATCTTGTGAATGGGTTTGATTGTAATGGAACTACTTAGGAATTAGGGTCTTTTTGTAAATATGGTGGTTTGACTAGTATTTGTAAATCTGGTTAATGGAATTGCAATTACAGTTTCTTTTTGTGTTGATTTGAATATAGTGGGTTACATTTGGTATGTTGGAGATGTCTTTGTGATTTCAAATGGAAGGAACAATGGTATGTTAAGCTGTGGTATGTTGAAATGTATTATATGATATATGAATTTACTAAAGCATTATCTGAATTCGATCCAGAACTAGAATCCTGGTACAAGGTAAGGTACTAATCCTAATTCTAGACGCTTTTCATCTAAAGTGCAGAAACTGCTTCTCAAAACATACTACAATCTTGATTCACTAATGGTAACAATATCCTACACCCAGACACTATAACTGAGTCTAAGTTTATTAACAAAAGGTATAACAAGCAGTAGATCATCTGTCAAAGCCGTAATAACTTGACTCAAGATTGAGTCCGGTGAAACCTACATGATTTCAATGATCCACAAAACTACTTGGTGCTGGTGGAGGCATATACACATCTAATTCTAATCTAGAATGTATTCTGACCACTGAATTGTGTTGACTGAACGAGTTAATTACAAATGACTGATTAACAAACAAATATCAAGCAAAGAATTTAAAGAACCAATATTTTTATAAAACTAAACCAAGCAAAATAATACCAACATCCTCAATATTAAAAAAAATAATTAATCAAAATAAACAATTTCTAAAAACAAAAACCACGTTATTCAAAAGTTTCTTTGATTATCTGCTCAACTAAAATCATCGCATCTGGATCTGGTACTCGTGTTGCAGCATTAGCAGGCTGTGATGGAACTTCAAGTACCTTTTGCTCTAGAGGTGTCTCCCTGGGTATTTCTGGTGCGCCAGACACAGTTTCACCAACAAGCTCATTCGAATGAATGGGAGCATGGACACCATCCATTTCAACAGAAGCAGAAGCAGGAAGAGTAAGATTGTCAACGTGAGCTTGAACTTCAGCTAACAGGGGCATGCCAGGAACCTTACACACACCATCAATAGTTATGGTGATCCTTAGCTTTCTAGGGACAACCATTACTATCCTTGGAATTGTTTTAATGCTCTCGGTATTGTTCTTATTGGAACTCATTTTCTTCGTCTAATATATCAATCTATCTTTTATGCTAGTGTGGTTTGTACGACCTCTTTAATTAATAGTATATATATATGTATTAGAAAAATCCTAATTTTTTAGGTTAGGAGCATTATCTCCAATTACCTAATTTAGTTGTATTCCGCATATCACTCTCAAATAAACAAAATATAACATTTCCATATTGATAAATATATTCTCATATACGCGTACAACACCACATTGATTTTAGTATATAGTATGATTTATCTAAATACGAAAAAATAGCACGAAAAAATTGCGTAAACACAACCATGTTGATTGAGTACATATATGCTTTATCTTACAGTAGATCATAATCATGTACTCTTCGCTAATGTGCATGCCTTGGCTAAACTCTTGCCAAATCTGTAGGTATCTGAAGTATCTCTCTCCATGATTCGCCATGCCTAATCTTCTCTGAACAAATTTCTATTTTTGGTGTAATTTCCTCGGTAATTCACACCTACTCAAAGCCATGCGCAACAATTCCGTCCAGCCAAGCGCTATAACCATGCCCAAATTCTCTTTTGGCTTTCGTATATTGGTCAACACCATAAATTACAGCTATATATGATTGGCAATAGCAATATATATTGGGATCATTTTTTTTCTTCAAAAGATTAATATACTATGGTCATAACCCTAATTTCTTGTCTTCAAAAGATTAATATACTATGGTCATAATCCTAATTTTAAATTTGGAATGGACACATAAATAGAATGTTGATAAACTGGAATAAATCTCACACAAACACGTGAAAATATCCGTTTCTTGTTTGGATCATGGAAGGCATGCTGATTAAGGATGCGACCATTGGCCAAACGGTGTAACGGTTCGCACCCCTTCGTATTACGCTTCACATTAACCGAATAGATTTTGAAACACCAAAAGACGTGAAAATTCCAACAGGTGTGTTGCGTGGGGACACATATTGCATCCATTGGATGTGTATATAAGCTTTACTCGTATCTGCTAGTAGCATTCAACAAAAAAGAAATCCTAAATGCTTCTACATTTAAAAAAAAATTATTTCACCAGTAATAGTAATGGAAATATTACCGGATTTAACTCCCGAGATACTACACCTCCTCCCAAGTACAGAAAGTATTTTGGCAAGCAAATGTGTATGCAGAGAGTGGAATTCTGTCCTTGCAGACAAAAGAATTGGGCTCCTTTTCGGTTTCACTAAAAAAGTGGGAGAAGAAAATGTTACACAACTCTTCTACAGAGAACAAATTGAGAAGGAAGATTACTACACGGTGATGGGAGATTTCAATCAGATGTTATTTGGAAACAATGGTACTTGGAATATCCCATCGTATGATGTAAACATGTCACACCCAATCGTTGGGTCTTGTAATGGTCTGGTATGTTTTTATGTTTCACACCACGGCATACAAGATCCTATTTATATTATGAATCCAACAACGGGTGAGCACCTCCATCTGCCGCAAATATGCGATCCAACACCAACACCACAAATTAGTTGGTTATATGCACGATACGTTGTAGGGGGTTTTGGCTACTGTGAACATACCAGTGAATACAAAGTAGTTCGAATTCAAGTGGGCGGTAAAGTGGACGTACACACACTAGGAGACAACAGGGGATGGAGGAATATCGGGGAATCTCCTTTTACTTTTCGGGATTCAGGTGTGTACGCACATGGTTGTATTTTTTGGATAAATCATTATATTTATAACAATGATCAGATAGTATCTTTCGATTTGGACAATGAGACATTCCAGTCACATTCTCCACCCCCGCATCATATTTATGAGAATGGTGGTTTCAGTATTCCAAAACTTGGAATGGTCTTGTCTGGAGTTCGCCTTTTATTTTACAACATTCACGATATTTATGATATCCGGATTGATTTTTGGGAACCCATTTCCGATAATGATATTCATGCACGGGCACCCGGCATAGAATGGAATTGGGTACTTAAGAGGAGAATTGTCTTGGAAGAGCCTTTGAATCCATGGGGGTCGCATTATAAGCTGATACCCTTGGGAAATAACAACGACATCCTATTGCAAAACTACCAGTGTTTAGTGCGTTATAATGAACTCACCAGAACTTTGACAGAAATTGGGGAGACAAGGTGGCCGGTAAGGGTTAGATTTATTCCTCACATGAGGAGCGCCATCTCGTTGAGGAATTTTGGAGGACAATCGGAAACATGTACTGACGATGACCATGCCACAAACATATTCCGAGTGTAGTGTTTTTGTTTTTGTTTAGAGTAATGTAGTTTGGTGTTCAATATATATATATATATACTATATATTTTTAAAAGTACTATTTCTCATCTTTGATTTTTTTTTTCGTATCTTGTTTGGACTAAAAGTTGTTTTTGAAATCTAAAGAATCAGAGTTGGTCTTATTTTAGGTAATAATGGTTGGTATTTTATTTAATGGAGTTAATGCTTTTAAACATATTCTCGACTAATTTAGAGGGGGATTTTCTTTTATGGTGGTCAATTTGGTATATAGGGAGGCATTTCTGTATTCCAGTTGTATTTATGGTTATAAATTTTGCGAATCTATAGGGAGACTTTTATGTGTTCATTATTGTAGAAAATCTGATATCAAAGACTTGATGAAAGGAACACATAACTAAAACTCAAACAAACTTCTCTTGATTGTTGTATTTCGACTCATGGATTGATGTATTTCGACTCATGGCTCAACAACCTATTTATATGAGTAACAAACTTGACTCTCAAGAAAAATAACTTTCCAAACATAATCAAACTCTAACAAAGAAACTTCTAGACAATTCTCACGTAAATAAACTCTTAAAACCAGTAATACTTGCAACCCAAATAAACTTCTATAAACCGTACCATGTCAACAAGAGTTGTTGATCCATTCACTTCATGTCAACTGTACCAGTTGATTCAACCATATTGGTTTATTCTTCATAGTATCTTGGTTTATTCTTCAACAATTATAATAAAATCCGAGAGGGGAAAACAAAAATGTAAAAAGAAGTGAGAATTTGAGATGCAAATGGTATAAGTGATTGATAGACAAATCAATGATGATATTCTTGAAAATGCACACAAATGAAAAAGATTTTGTGACTAATCGGGATTCTTTTTGTAGACGAATTATTGATTTGAAACTGGTGTTTGACACCAAAACACAAAACCAGAACATAAATGGGCAAAAAGAGAGATACATAAATTATGGTACCATTAGCCCATATTTGTAGTGATAAATTCACGTTTTGTATTTTATGGATAGTTCATGTTTTATATTATCAACCAATGTCGTTGTAAATATTAAGATGTTGTCGTGACGGGTATTCTAATTCCAGGAGGTCAGTATTAGTGAATTGGTGTCTTTTCATACCTACTTCATGACGTGATGGTTATCCTTTAGATTTTGTTTCCTTTTAAATAAAAATTCAGTTATATGTTTAAGCTATAACCTCTTATAAGATAAAACGAGAAAATATGATTTACTTGCCTTCTCATTAAGGACGCGACCTTTCAAAGATAAAACATGCAAATATGCGTTACTTGTCTTCTCATTAAAGACGCGACCTTTCAAAATAATGCCTGCTCATCAAGGACGCAACCATTCGCCAACAGGTGTATTGGATGTTTATATAAGAATTACTCGTATCTGCTTGTAGCATTCTACAATATTAAGAAAATCTTAAATGCTTAAAACAAAAGTGATGGATATGTTGCCGGAATAATAGTGATGGATATGTTGCCGGAATTAACTACCGAGATACTACAGCACCTCCAAACTGCAGAAAGCATTTTAGCAAACAAATGTGTTTCCAAAGAGTGGAATACTATCCTCGGGGACAAACGAATTGGACTCCTTTTTGGTATCACACCAAGAATAGGGAAAGAAGTTACTCAACTCTTTTATAGAGAGGAAGATTTCAGCCCGATCGTAACAGCCAACAATCACGACGCCCCGAATGATGGAACCCATGAAGATTTGACTAAGTTGCACCCAATAGTTGGATCATGCAATGGTCTGGTCTGTTTTTATGTTTCACACCACGGCATACAAGATCATGTATATGTTATGAATCCAGAAACTGGTGAGCACCTACATCTACCACAACTATGCATCCCAATTATTGCACGAGATCAAGTACTTTCTTGGTATCCTGTAATTGGGGGTTTCGGATACTGTCAACGTACCGATGAATACAAGGTAGTTCGAATTCACATGGATGGTTAAGTTCAAATACACACTCTAGGAGACAAGAAAGGATGGAGGAACATAGCATGGGAGATTCCTTATATATTTCGGAGTTCAGGTGTGTACGCACATGGTTGTATTTTTTGGAAGGATTGTTGTCAGTGGGATAGTGGCATAGTTTCTTTCAATTTGGACACTGAGACATTTCATCAACATTCGCGACCCCCGCATCATATTCCTAGGAGTGAATTCCCATCAGTTGGGATGGTTATGTTCAGAGTTCGCCTTTTATTTTACTACATCCATGAGGCCTGCTGTGATGAGGGGATTAATAAGCCCCGGATAGATTTCTTGGCACCCATTTCCAAAAAAAAATACTCATACATGGGCACCTGGCGGGAATGGAATTTGAATCATGAGATAAGCATTTTCTTGTAAAAGGATGAGGATGAAGGGTGGCCGGCCTATTACCCGATAGCTTTTGGAAAAAACAAGGACCTCCTATTGTGGCAGAATGGGCGTTTATTGCGTTACAATGCACTCACCAGAACTTGGACGGAAATTTGGGGGACACAACTGTGGTAAACAAGCAAGGTTGCAATTATTCCTCATATGAGGAGCGCTGTCTCGTTGAAGAATTTTGGTGGACAGTCGGAAACATGTACTCATGATGTCCATGCCACTAACACATTCCTTGGATTATCCATGTAGCTTTTTTTTCTTGTAGTTGTGTTGTTTTTTGTTTTTTTGTATTTGTATTTGTATTTTTTTCCTATGTACAATTTATTCCTTGGGTATGTAGCTTTTTTTTCTTCTTGT
>NC_039364.1:105964537-105966338 GCF_003573695.1 Papaver somniferum
TTTGGATTATTTTCTATGTTGAAATGTACAATTTAGTTTGGGTCATTGTTTAACTAGACAACCTTTGGTTTTTTTTTCTTTTTTTTGCGTTACACCAATGGTCCAGCCGTCCGGGCCACCCCAACCCACCTAGGTAATTAGTCGAAAAGTAGAAAAATTATTTGGGTATTTCCTAAGAGTTCATGATTTATTTTAGTCTGTTATGTTCGAAATTATATTAGATTAAAAAGAAAATTAGATAAACATGAAAAAATTCATTCCATAACTCATTATACTGCTACAATATCTCCTTTTTTTAGTAATATGGATATTGAAATATGCGGTGTAAATACCAAAGAATCGTGATTTAAGATAGTGATGGAAAACCTAAAAAATTAGAGTTTTCAAATTACACCAAGCATAGAAAAAAACTAACATAGAGTATTAAGAGGGATTGTTGATATGAAATTGATGAGAGGATCCAAAAACGTCCTAGACTGACGCGACCATTCGCCAACAGGTATATTGGATGTCTATATATATATAAGCTTTATACTCGTATTTGCTTGTAGCATTCACAATAAGAAAATCCTAAAAGCTTGTAATTTTTGTTTCTTTTTTGATAATCTTTCATCAGTATAATAGTGATGGATATGTTGCCGGAATTAACTACCGAGATACTTCAGCGCCTCCAAACTACAGAAATCGTTTTAGCAAGCAAATGTGTATGCAAAGACTAGAATACTATCCTTGGGGACAAAAAAATTGGATTCCTTTTTGGTGTCACACCAAGAATGGGGAAAAATAAAGTTACCCAACTCTTTTATAGAGAGAAAGATTTCAGCCCGATCGTAACAACCAACAATCATGATGTCCCGAATGATGGAACCCATGATGATTGGACTATGTTGCACCCAATAGTTGGATCTTGCAATGGTCTGGTATGTTTTTATGTTTCACACCACGGCATACAAGATCCTGTATATATTATGAATCCAGAAACTGGTGACCACCTCCATCTGCCACAACTATGCATCCCAATTGCAACGGATCAAGTACTTTTGTGGTATCCACGATACAACGTAATTGGGGGTTTTGGATACTGTCAACATACCAATGAGTACAAGGTAGTTCGAATTCACATGGATGGTAAAGTCCAAATACACACTTTAGGAGACAAGAGGGGATGGAGGAACATAGCATCGGAGATTCCTTATACTTTTCGGAGTTCAAGTGTGTACGCACACGGTTGTATTTCTTGGATAGATTGTTTTCAGCAAGATATTGGCATAATATCTTTCAATTTGGACACCAAGACGTTCCATCAACATTTGCCACCCCCGCATCATATTCCTGGGAGTGAATTTTGGATAAATACTTACCCATCACTTGGGATGGTCATGTTCGGAGTTCGCATTTTATTTTACTACATCCATGAGGGAATTGATCAGCCCCGGATAGATTTTTGGGCTCCCATTTCCAAAAAAAATATTCATATATGGGCACCTGGCAGGGAATGGAATTGGAATTATGAGATAAGCATTTTCTTTAAAGAGGATGAATGGCCGACTCATAACCCTGATAGCCTTTATAAATAACAAGGAACTCTTATTTTGGAAAAATAGGCGTTTATTGCGTTACAATACACTCACCAAAACTTGGACGGAAATTTGGGGGGCACTATCGTGGGAAACAAGGGTTGCAATTATTCCTCACATGAGGAGCGCTGTCTCGTTGAAGAATTTTGGTGGACAATCGGAAACGTGTACTCATGATGTCCATGCCACTAACACATTCCTAGGCTTATCTATGTAGCTTTTTT
>NC_039364.1:107983144-108058038 GCF_003573695.1 Papaver somniferum
CTAAAGTTAAGGCTTTTTCCTTTCTCCCTGAAAGATAAGGCAAAGGCCTGGCTCTATGCTTTACAGCCTCAATCCATCATGACATGGGATGACCTCATAAAGGAGTTTTTCAAAAAGTTTTTCCCGAACCACAAGACTGCGACAATTCGTCAAAGTCTGAATAGCTTTGTGCAATTAGAAGGTGAGACCTTAGCTAGATACTTGGAGAGATTCAATGAATTATTGCTCCAATGTCCCCATCATGGTTTTGAAAAATGGAGACTTGTGCAAATTTTGTATGAAGGTCTAGATGTGTCCACCCGAACAACGGTTGAGTCGATGTGTAATGGTCTATTCGTAGACAAAACTGCTGATGCGTCTTGGGACTTCTTGATTGAAGTAGCTGAAAAGACGCAACAGTGGGAGTCCATCTGTGAACCCAGAAAGACTACATCCGAAGCGAAGGCTTTTAGGATTGAAGCGGATTTCGAGGGAAGAGCAAACATGGCATCAATAGTTAGGAGATTAGAAGAGTTAGAACTATATAAAAATTCAAAACCTTCCACCACTACTCTCCGAGAACATGTCGCTTCGGCTGTATGTGCCGCTTGTAACGATCCCAACCATCAATTCCAAAATTGTCCCGATTTGCTTGCAGTCCAGGAATCTAGGCTTGAACAGGCACATGCCATGTTTCAAAAACCAGAACATAACCCCTATTCACAGACCTACAATCCAGGATGGAGAAACCACCCTAACTTTTCATGGTCCAAAGGCCCCACTCAGGGAGGACCATATAAACCCAATCAGAGCTATCAAAACAATCAGGGATATCAGAACAATCAAGGTTATCAACACCCGAGAAACCCTCAACAACAATCAAACTCTAAACAACAATCACATCCTCAACACAATACCGACAAGAGATTATCCACCCTAGAGGAAATGTTCCAGAGTTTGATGCAAAGTCAGAAAAATCTAGATCAAAAGATGGATCAAATGTGTGAGAGAGAAAAGGGTAAACTTCCTAGCCAACCCCAACAAAATCCAAAGAGGATATTTCAAGCAGGCACAACATCCTGCACTGAAACCTCACCCGATCAAGTCCATGCCATTACCACCCTCCGAAGTGGTAAAGTCATCGAGAACAACGTGGGCGAACCCAATGAATCTGATACAAATTCCACGCTGTCTCCACAACCCCAGAAAACCAAAGAATCTGAGCAAGTTGGAAAATCTGACAATTCTACTGCTGTGAATGTCCCTTTGCCAACTCATTCTCCTGTTGCCCCATTTCCTCAAAGATTGATCTATCAACAGAAAAGTACCCATTATAATGAGATGTTAGATCTGTTCAAGAGAGTCAACATCAACATTCCTTTTCTTGAAGCAATCAAGCAAATCCCTGCTTATGCCAAATTCCTCAAAGACTTGTGTACTCAAAAGCGCAAGCTCAATGTGCAAAAACGTGCTTTCTTAGCTGAGCAGGTGAGTTCCATCATTCTTAACAAAACTCCACCCAAGTTTAAGGATCCAGGATGTCCAACAATTTCTTGCACTATAGGAGAACACACGGTCAATAAAGCGTTATTAGACCTAGGTGCAAGTGTTAACCTACTGCCATATTCTGTTTATGAGCAGTTAGGTCTTGGGGAGTTGAAGCCAACATCTATCACTCTACAACTGGCAGACCGATCTGTCAAGATTCCTCGTGGAGTGGTCGAAGACGTTTTGATCAAGGTTGACAAATTCTATTTTCCCGTAGACTTCATTGTCTTAGACACTCAACCTGTACAAAACCCAGACTGTCACATTCCTGTCATCTTAGGACGTCCTTTCTTGGCTACGTCCAACGCGATCATTAATTGTCGTAATGGAGTGTTGAAACTGTCTTTTGGTAACATGACGGTAGAATTGAATATGTTCGATATTAGTCAACAACCTGTGAATCTTGATGATGATGATGTGCATGAAGTTAATATGATTGAAGGATTAATGCAAGATTCGTTGACTAACATTCTATCCGTCGACCCCTTTCAAGCATGTATGGAGAACTTTAACTCAGATTCCTATGATGATGCATACTGTAGTGACGTCCTATCTCTGCTCGAATCTGTACCTCAAATGGACATCACTGAAAGGAAATATGAAGTGGAACCACCCTTACTCTCTGATTCCAAGCTTATTCCATCCATTGTTGAGCCACCCAAGCTTGAATTGAAAACATTGCCTAGTACGTTGAAGTACGCATTCCTAGGTTCTTCTGATACTTTACCCGTCATTATTTCATCATGTTTAGACACGGAACAGGAAAGTAAGCTTTTAGAAGTACTTAAGGAACACAAAGAGGCCTTAGGATGGACCATCTTAGATCTCAAAGGAATTAGTCCCACCATTTGCATGCACCACATTAACCTTGAAGAGAATGCCAAACCATCTAGGGAAATGCAAAGGAGACTTAATCCTAACATGAGAGATGTAGTCAAAGGAGAAATCCTGAAACTACTTGATGCGGGTATCATATACCCAATTCCCGATAGCAAATGGGTTAGTCCCATTCAAGTTGTGCCTAAGAAGTCAGGCATTACTGTAGTTCAGAACGACAAGAATGAATTAGTCCCTACTCGTACAACCACAGGATGGCGAGTATGCATCGACTACAGGAAGTTGAACACAGTAACAAGGAAAGATCACTTCCCGCTCCCTTTCATTGACCAAATGCTAGAACGTGTGTCTGGACACAGTCACTACTGTTTTCTAGATGGCTTTTCCGGTTATAACCAAATTCACATTGCTCCGGAAGATCAGGAAAAAACTACATTCACGTGTCCATTTGGGACGTTTGCTTATAGACGTATGCCCTTCGGGTTGTGTAATGCACCTGCTACTTTTCAGCGTTGCATGATGAGCATTTTTTCTGACATGATAGATAGTTTTCTCGAGATCTTTATGGATGATTTCTCTGTTTTTGGTTCCTCGTTTGAAGAATGTTTGAAGCATCTTTCCCTCGTGATATCCAGATGTAAAGAAAAGAACCTTGTTCTAAATTGGGAAAAATGCCATTTTATGGTGAATTCAGGAATAGTTCTAGGACACATCATCTCAGAAAAAGGAATTGAAGTGGATAAAGCTAAAGTTGACCTCATTCAACATCTACCACAACCTCGCTCTGTGAAGGAGATCAGATCATTTCTAGGTCATGCTGGTTTTTACCGGCGATTCATCAAAGATTTCAGCAAAATCTCCAGACCTCTGTGCAGTCTTCTCTCCAAAGATGTTGCCTTCAATTTCGATGCTGCTTGTGTGAAGGCATGGGAGGAATTAAAAACCCTTCTCACCACCGCTCCTATAGTCCGACCACCCGATTGGAAGCTTCCGTTCGAACTTATGTGTGATGCCTCTGATTATGCTGTTGGTGCTGTTTTAGGACAGCGAGTTGATAGACTACCATATGTGATATACTATGCTAGCAAAACCCTTAATGATGCCCAACTCAATTATTCAACTACCGAGAAGGAATTGCTTGCCGTCGTTTTCGCATTAGACAAGTTTAGGTCTTATCTGATAGGGTCTAAGATCATCATATACACAGACCATGCGGCTTTGAAGTATCTTCTTTCCAAGAAGGATGCTAAAGCTCGCCTTATTCGATGGATACTCTTATTACAGGAATTCGATCTTGAAATCCGTGATAAGAAAGGTTGTGAGAATGTGGTTGCTGATCATTTGTCCAGATTAACTTTAGAGTCTATTGATGATTGTGAGCTGATTAGAGAATCATTCCCAGATGAACAGCTGATGTCTATCTCAGACCTTCCTTGGTTTGCTGATATTGTTAACTACCTCGCTACAGGTAGGATGCCCTCACGTTGGTCGAGACAAGACCGCTCTAAATTCCTGGCTGAAGTCAAACATTTCCTTTGGGATGACCCATATTTGTTTAAGTACTGTCCAGACCAAATCATTAGGAGATGCGTCCCCAACACTGAACAGAAAGATGTGATATCTTTCCAACTCTTTCCCTAAAAACCAAAATTTTTCCTTTTCCCATCAAAACCAAATGTATCCCAACAAAACCAAATTTTTTCCAAAAAGTCCAATCCCATTAAAAAACCAAAATTTTCTTGTAGATAATGTGTTAGTTAAATTTCCTTTTGTGTATATTTTGTGCTCATCCATTGTGACTCCTAATATGATGGATTTTTGCCTTGAATAACGGAGTTTTAATCGAGCTGCCACCGTACAATCGGGTATTCTCTCTCCTTTTACTCTACTCAGCATGTTCCTCTTCATATATTGTTTTATAATTCTTTCCATATTTTGAAACATTGAGGACAATGTTTAGTTTAGGTTTGGGGGTATAGAGTAGATACCATGATAATTTGCCATAATTGAAAACAAACTCCATCTTTTTGAAAAAATTGAAAAATTCCAAAAAAAAAAAAAAATTGAAAAATCAAAATTGAAAAAAAATTAAAAAATTAAAAAAAATCATAAAAATGGAGCTCATTTACCTTGAAATGTTGACTCTTGTGCAAATATGTATTTTTATTAGGAGTCTTAGTCTAGATATTTAGGCACCCTGATTCTAGCACAATTCACATAGTGATAAGAAATTTGCACGCGCACGATCTACCAATACATGTATGGCCTCGATCTTCAAGGTGTTTGATAGGAAGTTACGATTGCCAATCACTTTAGAATACTGAACGAAACTTGACTAGCTTGTTCTTTGGTTGGTTGGGATAGAAGGTGGAGGTTACATTAAGAAAGACAACCATCGAATTTAACTGGGTGCATCAAAAAGGGCTACCTCTTGCAAAGTGTCATGTAATCTTTTGTTTCCTTTTGTATATGTATCAAAAGTGTTTTGATGTTCAAAAAAAAAAAAAAAAAAAAAAAAAAAAAAAAAAAAAAAAAAAAAAAAAAAAAAAAAAAAAAAAAAAAAAAAAAAAAAAAAAAAAAAAAAAAAAAAAAAAAAAAAAAAAAAAAAAAAAAAAAAAAAAAGAAATTGAGACCAGACCATTTGACCAAAAGGAATAAATTCAATAAAGTCGACCACTGGTACCCTTGTATATGCCAGTTGTGTTGACCTAGAGTTAGGTTATCGACCACTGGTACCCTTGTATATGCCAATGTGTTGATATTAGTCAGACTAGTATCTCAATCCATTAGGATAGGTTCATTTTGGCGGAGGCCTTCAGACAGATATGGGAAACGTCGTTCACTTAGTAAACATCAAAACCATCTATGTTTTTCTATATCCATCTTCTTGATCTAACCATGTGATTAGTTTTGACTCCGAATATGATGTCCATAGTGCAACTATCTGAGTAGAGCTCTGTCACTTTATATGAATTTTAGTATGCTTGAATGCAAACTCGTGTACATCAATTGGAATTTCGCATCAGGGTACTTCTTCCTGTAGTCAATAAGTATGCCAACCAAGGAGATTCTTTAGTGCCTTCCAAGGTTCTGCGTAGATAGCTAAGGTCTGGAGTACAGGTTTTGTGGGTATATCTCTGGTAAGCCCTCCCGAGACTTTAACTCGGCCACTAGGGCCACCTAGGGGTTTAAAGGCTTATTGCATACGCTAAATGCAATCGACGATGCCTGCGACAGTGAGTTAGGATTTTATTTTGTAGTTTTGATTTGCTCGGGACTAGCAAATAATAAGTTTGGGGGTATTTGATAGACGCATTTATGTGTCTAATATATCTCAATTGTATATAGTGTTAGCACCCATTTTTGTACTTATTTGGTTATTTTATATATTTGTAGGTGTTTTCAGAAGAATAAGGATTTGCGGCGAAATTGGCTGAAAATGCGGCGTTTGAACCTCCGTTGATAGAGTGCCGGAAGCGCCCCAGAAGTGTACCGGAAGTACCCCAGAAATACCCCGGAGGAACCCCGAAAAAAGTGCGGAAAATGCCCCAGAGGAAACTTGCTATATGGACCCTTGATTTTGGATAAGGGGTAACCTAATTACTAAGGGGTGACCCATTTCCAAGCAGCTGCTAAAGGGACACCAGTTTTGAGGGAGATTAAATCCCTGAAATCAATTGGGCTAGGCCTGTTAAGAATAAACAGATCGTATGCAAGTGATTTTATCGATCAACTTGGGCTGGAATGGCTGGGAGAAGCGATCAAAGTCCAAACAGAATACGTGTTCTCTGTGAAGTTTTCAAATATATTTTTAGAGATTCTGGGAGAGTTTTACGTTGAAGTAAAGTGTATCTAGTCTTGTTTAAGGATTAGGAGAAGTTTGGAGCGTAAGAAATTGCCAGAAGACGCGTACAAAGCAACAGAAAAGAGATTTCTCTCTCAACTGCACGTGAAGAAAAAAGGGAGATAAACTCGGATTTAATCGAGTTATTTGGACCCTATTGGTATATAAAGGCTGGTGGGAAGTGAGAGAAAGTTTTATGAGGAGTTTTGGGGAGTTTTTGAGGCGAGCAGAGAGGCGCAGGAGGAATTGCAGAGAAGTTACCTGCTGCTGCTGCTGCCATTAACGAAGCTCGAAGAACACGAAGAACAGACTCCAGAGGACAGTCGTTTATCAACAGTGACAACGACCAGCAGTTGGGGGTCTTAAAAATACAGCGTCAACAGCAGCAGTGGTTCTTTATCGTTCTTTTCTGGACGCTGAAAGAGGGTCGTAGTTTCACTGTATTATATTTTTCACTCTTTTAATCATATTTTGAGCATCAAATATTTATTTTTGGAACATGATTATTATGAGTAGCTAAACCCCATTAGCCAAGGCGACGGAGGAAGCCATTGTTCCACATTAATTGGTATAATTCTAATTTTACTATTTATTTGCAATATTATTATTATTTGATTATTTGCATGGGATTGAATTGAAATATTAGTTCTTATTGAATAGTTGTGAATTAATTTGATGAAGCATGCTGGGTTTTAAATACTTTTGATGTTTTATACTCGTTGATTACAACTATTACTTCAAGAATATATTTGAGGCAAATATTAGAATTATTTTTAAAGATAGAATTGCATGATTTTTATTTAGAGTTTATCAATTAATGGATCAATGGTGGAATCCTAGTCTTGGTATTTTTCTCCAAAAGTTTGAACTATTTTTTATTTGCATGTTTAATTTAAATCTATAAAAATTGTTTTCTTCACAAGTCTGAAAAGACCCAGTTTTTACCACTACTACAATCACTATTTGAAAACCATCACCAAACCATCTAGGGAAATGCAAAGGAGACTTAATCCTAACATGAGAGATGTAGTCAAAGGAGAGATCCTGAAACTACTTGATGCGGGTATCATATACCCAATTCCCGATAGCAAATGGGTTAGTCCCATTCAAGTTGTGCCTAAGAAGTCAGGCATTACTGTTGTTCAGAACGACAAGAATGAATTAGTCCCTACTCGTACAACCACAGGATGGCGAGTATGCATCGACTACAGGAAGTTGAACACAATAACAAGGAAGGATCACTTCCCGCTCCCTTTCATTGACCAAATGCTAGAACGTGTGTCTGGACACAGTCACTACTGTTTTCTAGATGGCTTTTCCGGTTATAACCAAATTCACATTGCTCCGGAAGATCAGGAAAAAACTACATTCACGTGTCCATTTGGGACGTTTGCTTATAGACGTATGCCCTTCGGGTTGTGTAATGCACCTGCTACTTTTCAGCGTTGCATGATGAGCATTTTTTCTGACATGATAGATAGTTTTCTCGAGATCTTTATGGATGATTTCTCTGTTTTTGGTTCCTCGTTTGACGAATGTTTGAAGCATCTTGCCCTCGTGATATCCAGATGTAAAGAAAAGAACCTTGTTCTAAATTGGGAAAAATGCCATTTTATGGTGAATTCAGGAATAGTTCTAGGGCACATCATCTCAGAAAAAGGAATTGAAGTGGATAAAGCTAAAGTTGACCTCATTCAACATCTACCACAACCTCGCTCTGTGAAGGAGATCAGATCATTTCTAGGTCATGCTGGTTTTTACCGGCGATTCATCAAAGATTTCAGCAAAATCTCCAGACCTCTGTGCAGTCTTCTCTCCAAAGATGTTGCCTTCAATTTCGATGCTGCTTGTGTGAAGGCATGGGAGGAATTAAAAACCCTTCTCACCACCGCTCCTATAGTCCGACCACCCGATTGGAAGCTTCCGTTCGAACTTATGTGTGATGCCTCTGATTATGCTGTTGGTGCTGTTTTAGGACAGCGAGTTGATAGACTACCATATGTGATATACTATGCTAGCAAAACCCTTAATGATGCCCAACTCAATTATTCAACTACCGAGAAGGAATTGCTTGCCGTCGTTTTCGCATTAGACAAGTTTAGATCTTATCTGATAGGGTCTAAGATCATCATATACACAGACCATGCGGCTTTGAAGTATCTTCTTTCCAAGAAGGATGCTAAAGCTCGCCTTATTCGATGGATACTCTTATTACAGGAATTCGATCTCGAAATCCGTGATAAGAAAGGTTGTGAGAATGTGGTTACTGATCATCTGTCTAGATTAACTTTAGAGTCTATTGATGAATTTGAGCTGATTAGAGAATCATTCCCAGATGAACAGCTGATGTCTATCTCAGACCTTCCTTGGTTTGCTGATATTGTTAACTACCTCGCTACAGGTAGAATGCCCTTACGTTGGTCGAGACAAGACCGCTATAAGTTCTTGGCTGAAGTTAAACATTTCCTTTGGGATGACCCATATTTGTTTAAGTACTGCCCAGACCAAATCATTAGGAAATGTGTCCCCAACACCGAACAGAAAGATGTGATATCTTTCTGTCATGACCAAGCATGTGGAGGCCATTTCAGTTCCAAGAAAACCGCTGCAAAGATCTTGCAGTGTGGATTCTATTGGCCATCATTGTTCAAGGACTGTTATGAGTATTGTATTGCTTGTGAACGCTGTCAAAAGCTAGGAAGCATTTCGAGGAGAAACATGATGCCATTGAACCCCATTTTGATTGTGGAGATTTTCGATGTTTGGGGGATAGACTTCATGGGTCCATTCCCTATTTCTGACGGTAGATTGTACATCCTAGTCGCAGTTGATTACGTTTCTAAGTGGGTAGAAGCCATAGCAACCAGAACAAATGACCACAAGGTGGTCCTTTCATTTCTAAAGGAAAACATATTTGCACATTTTGGTACCCCTAGAGCTATCATCAGTGACGGCGGTTCACATTTTCGTAACAAGTACTTTGAGTCTTTAGTACGCAAGTATGGCATAACTCACAAGGTTGCTATTCCGTACCACCCTCAGACGAGTGGACAAGTAGAAGTTTCTAATAGGGAAATTAAGCACATTCTCGAGAAGACAGTTAACCCATCTAGGAAAGATTGGTCATTAAGATTGAATGATGCTTTGTGGGCCTATAGAACAGCTTATAAGACACCAATTGGCATGTCCCCCTATCGTCTAGTGTATGGAAAGCCGTTCCATCTACCTGTGGAGTTAGAACATCGAGCTTACTGGGCTATCAAGAAACTTAACTTTTCTCTCGACAAGGCGGGTGCACAACGGAAACTTCAACTCAACGAGTTAGAAGAATTAAGGAATGAGGCTTATGACAGTGCCAAGCTGTACAAGCAGAAGATGAAGTTGTTTCACGACAAGCGTATCCTAAGAAAGTCTTTCACTCCTGGTCAGAAAGTCTTGCTGTATGACTCCCGATTACATCTTTTTCCAGGAAAACTGCGTTCCAGATGGAAGGGTCCGTACCTAGTACGCACATTTTTTCCTCATGGAGCTGTAGAGCTGGAGGATGTCTCCAACAAGAACGTTTTCAAAGTCAACGGGCAGAGATTAAAGCCATTCCTTGAGCCATTTCCACCCGACATTGAAACAACCAACCTGGAAGACCCAGTCTATGTGGACTAAACTGGTCCACTCTTTCCCTAAATAACCAAAAAGTTTTCCAAATGTTTCCCTAAAAACCAAAATTTGTCTTTTTCCCATCAAAACCAAATGTCTCCCAACAAAACCAAATTTTTCCCAAAAAGTCCAATCCCATTAAAAACCAAAATTTTCTTGTAGATAATGTGTTAGTTAAATTTCCTTTTGTATATATTTTGTGCTCATCCATTGTGACTCCTAATATGATGGATTTTTGCCTTGAAATAACGGAGCTTTCGCCGTACAATCGGGTATTCTCTCTCCTTTTACTCTACTCAGCATGTTCCTCTTCATATATTGTTTTATAATTCTTTCCATATTTTGAAACATTGAGGAAAATGTTTAGTTTAGGTTTGGGGGTATAGAGTAGATACCATGATAATATGCTATAATTGAAAACAAAACTCCATCTTTTTGAAAAAATTAAAAAATTCCAAAAAAAAAAATTGAAAAATCAAAATAAAAAATTAAAAAATTAAAAAATCATAAAAATGGAGCTCATTTACCTTGAAATGTTGACTCTTGTGCAAATATGTAATTATTAGGAGTCTTAGTCTAGATATTTAGGCACCCTGATTCTAGCACAATTCACATAGTGATAAGAAATTTGCACGCGCACGATCTACCAATACATGTATGGCCTCGATCTTCAAGGTGTTTGATAGGAAGTTACGATTGCCAATCACTTTAGAATACTGAACGAAACTTGACTAGCTTGTTCTTTGGTTGGTTGGGATAGAAGGTGGAGGTTACATTAAGAAAGACAACCATCGAATTTAACTGGGTGCATCAAAAAGGGCTACCTCTTGCAAAGTGTCATGTAATCTTTTGTTTCCTTTTGTATATGTATCAAAAGCGTTTCTTTATCAAAAAAAAAAAAAAAAACGATGTATATTCAGAAAAAAAAGAAAATATCAGAAAAATACAAAAAAATCAAGTATTTATCAATTCCATCATCTCTTGTTCCAAAAATAAAAAGAGAATAGTCAATGTAAATAAGAGTCATGTAAATAGTCATTTTGTTGTTTCATTGTAATAAGCAAGGAAGGGTGTATGCCATTGATGTACAACGCGAGTAATTGTGAAATACCTCCAACTCATTCACAATTCTCGTAAAGTCCGGACAGCTAGCTAGATTTCGACCTCAGTTCTTAGCCTGAGAAACTATCTCTTGGTGATTAGTAGTCATGACTTCAGATCTTTCTTTACACATGTGTAGATACACTTTACACTCTTATCACATGTCTTTTTTTTGTTATCAGTGCTAGGATTGTGCCTTTGATAGCTAGATTGACATCTCCATTTTGCTGTGAGCTTAAACTGTTTTGCACATGTCACATTTGATGGAATCTGAGCTTATATTTTGACATAGAACTTTGTAGGTACGTTCTAAGCAAACCTTCACGAGACTTCAACTCGTCCACTAGGGACACTTAGTGGTTTAAAAGGCTTAGTGCATACGCTAAATGCATTCGAGAGACCAGCGACAGTGGTATAGTTAGGATTTACTTAGTTTTGTTTTACTTGAGGACAAGTAAAATTCAGGTTTGGGGGTATTTGATGAGTGCCAAATATTGTATATATTTATCCCTTTTTGTTGGCATTTAACTCATCTTTTGTGCATTAATTCTACATTTTATCCCATATTCTGTATTTTCATTGTTTTCAAGAATAAATATTTTTATTACTTAATTTTGCATTTTTAGGTAATAAATAAAGTCTGGATGACTTGCGGAGCGGAAAAGAGCAGAAAAGTAGTGAAAAGCCGGGAGAAATCACGCAAGGAAGCCGCGAAGAATGGTGCGCACAACCTCATTTTCTACACACAAAAACGCCTCCGTTCTCAGCCATCAGATCAGTTCTCAGAAGCATCCGATGGTCGCTCCTTCATAGATGATCAAAATCTGAAGTCTCTGCCAAGCACCACAGCGCTGAAATTCCAAGCCTTCAGATTAGATGGTAGTTGAATCCAACGGTTGCTCCCTTGCTGTTCATCAAAGTTTGATATCTCCGCCTTACACTACAGCACCTAACCCCATCTGGATCCGTCTATTTAGTTGTACCAAAAAAATCCTACGGTCGCTTCCATCCCCTTCCTTAAAGCCGTTCGATTCCATCTGAACTTAATGATCCGATGGCCCAGCTAGTGAAACATCATCTCTTGATGAACCCGACTCACACCAGAACATCCCATACCCTAAAAAACCCATCGAGAACTACCCATTCCATTTCTCTCCTTCTCTTTCTTTTCCTTCTCCTTCACCCGACAGTTGCAGAGCTCTGCAACTCGAGCTCCTGCCTCTCTTCCTTGTCGCAACAGCCACCACACCATACCGTACATCACCACCCCATCCCAAGTTTCTCCCTTGTCTCGTTTTTAGCATCAAACTAGGTGCTACAAGCTAGAACAGTGAGAAGCTAGGGTTACACAATCGAAAGAGGGGACAAAACTTGAAGAGACAGGAGCAGAAGAAGAAGATAAAGCGTGGGTTAGACGCAAATCAACAGAAATCAGTGAGTAATTTTGGGAATTTGAGAAAACCCTAATTTCAATTTAGGGTTTCGAAAATTTAGGGTTTGTTGTAAACTATAAATATGGATGTTGTTGCTACTGTTAGGGGTGTTCTTGGACTAGCCAAGTTTCCACCCAATTTGGGTTAGGTTAATTTAATTCCAATTTTAATTGCACTGTTAATTTTTAGGGTTCTTGTACTGTTAATTTTGGTTCAATGTGTGATGTTCCTGTTAATGTTAAATGTTGTTTTCATATCCTGTTAATGTTCCTGTTAAATGTGCATAACCCTGTTAGTATCCTGTTTAGGTTTAATTCCATGTTAGTTCACTGTTAATGTTAGTTTAAATGCTCACTGTTAGGATTAATTCACTGTCATGTAATGTTAGTTTGATGGAATGCTAGGCTAGAAGCCTTTGAAGCACTGAATTGATTGAGTAATGGAAGAAATCAGTGCTCATAGCAAGCTGATTATCTTGCCATTCCATTTTTGTATGCTTAGGGTGCATTGTGTTGATTGAGTAGTGGGGAGAAACTAGTGCTCACTAGTGACAATGAGCAAGCTAGTTCTCTTCCCACTCTAGAAGAATGCCTTAGCCTTGCTCTGTTAGCTTCACCATCTCCCTTGCCCTTGGCTTAGGCCTTGGTTCATTTTGCATTGTTTCTCTGCCTGTTTAGTCATTGTCTTGTAAATTTTCTCCATTGTCTTTCCTGTTAACTGCCTTTGTTCTTCATTGCCTTGTTCTGCCACTGTTACCTTGGCTTAGTGCCACCACTACTTGCACTGCCATCTCTTCTCCTTGTTCTGCTGCTGCTACTACTTGCACTGCTTGAGCAGCTACTGTGCAGTATTGCTGCTGCTGTTGCTTCCCTTGCTGTTGCTGCTGTCTTCTTGGCCTTGAGCTGCTGTGCACTGCTTGTGCAGCTGCTGCTGCAACCCATCTGCCCTGCAACTCTCCTGTTGCCTTTTCCTTCCACTGCTGCTGCTGCTGCATTGAGCCCAAAAGCCTCAGAAGCCCATAAGTCCAAAGCCTGGGTTTTTAACCATTGGCCCTTTACAAACCAAAGCCCAGGTCTAATCAAAAGCCCACAGTCCACTGTTAGCTCAATCCCATTGAGCCCAAAAGCCCAGAGCACGACTTGAGCTCACCAGAAGACCAAAACAAAACCCATTAAGCCCAAAACAAGGTTTAAGACCTAAAGCCCATAGTCCACATTTCTGAGCCCAAGCTCAGTTCAATCCATTTCAAAACCATTCAAAGCCCAACAACAACTAGAACCCAAAATAGCTAAACACTCCAAAACACACCCAGTCTCTGTGGATCGACCCGTACTTGCACGAGCTACAACCGACGACCGTGCACTTGCGGTATTACTGTAGGCCCGCGTTTTCATTGCGCTTAATTTTATACATATCTCCGGGCCCACCAAGTTTTTGGCCGGGGATAATTTTTAGGACCTTTTAGAAGCCTACCAAGTTTTTGGCGCCGCTGCCGGGGATTGGTGCTGTGTTTTTCTTGTGTTTTTCTTAGCTATTTTGCATTTCACTGCATAGCATTTGCATCTGCATCTGCTTCACTTCATTTGCTGTTGGACCTGCTGTTCTGAACCTGTTTTTCCTCTGCTGGGACGCCACCAAGGAAAAGAACCAAAGCCCAACTGGGTTTTTGCAACAATATCAGAGCAGCTGGGTTGTGCTTAAAAGGTAACCCATTTAAGAGAACCCGAATTGTGGGCTTCCAATTTTTTAATTGTGGGCTTGTAATATTAAAGCCAATTTTTGGGCTTCTCTTATTTTCTGTTGGGTTTGTAATAATTTTTGTGGGCTTGTTTGTTTAATTTGTGGGCTTGTTTAAATTCTTTCATTGGACTTGTATTTTGGACTCTGGGTTTAAACCCAGCTGAGCTTGTAACCGATTGTGGGCTTGTTTCCACTCAAGAGTGGACCTCGAAACCAAAGTTTTAAAACAAACATCGGGCCTTAACCAACTGGGCCAAATTAAACTTTCAAAATTAAAACTTAGTGTTTCGTGGGCCGCAGCCTTCCTCCCATTCCATTAGAGGACCAACAGTGGGCTTGCTCCCAATTTCAAAAACCAAAAATTTCTCCCATAAAAACCAAAGTTTTCCAAATGTTTCCCTAAAAAACCAAAAATTTTCTTTTTCCCATCAAAGCCAAATGTCTCCCGACAAAACCAAATTTTTCCCAAAAAGTCCAATCCCATTAAAAACCAAATTTTCTTGTAGATAATGTGTTAGTTAAATTTCCTTTTGTATATATTTTGTGCTCATCCATTGTGACTCCTAATATGATGGATTTTTGCCTTGAAATAACGGAGCTTTCGCCGTACAATCGGGTATTCTCTCTCCTTTTACTCTACTCAGCATGTTCCTCTTCATATATTGTTTTATAATTCTTTCCATATTTTGAAACATTGAGGACAATGTTTAGTTTAGGTTTGGGGGTATGGAATGGATACCATGATAATATGCTATAATTGAAAACAAAACTCCTTCTTTTGAAAAAATCGAAAAAATTCAAAAAAATTAAAAAAATGAAAAATCATAAAAATGGAACTCATTTACCTTGAAATGTTGACTCTTGTGCAAATATGTAATTATTAGGAGTCTTAGTCTAGATATTTAGGCACCCTGATTCTAGCACAATTCACATAGTGATAAGAAATTTGCACGCGCACGATCTACCAATACATGTGTGGCCTCGATCTTCAAGGTGTTTGATAGGAAGTTACGATTGCCAATCACTTTAGAATACTGAACGAAACTTGACTAGCTTGTTCTTTGGTTGGTTGGGATAGAAGGTGGAGGTTACATTAAGAAAAACAACCATCGAATTTAACTGGGTGCATCAAAAAGGGCTACCTCTTGCAAAGTGTCATGTAATCTTTTGTTTCCTTTTGTATATGTATCAAAAGTGTTTCCTTGTTAAAAAAAAAAAAAAAACGATGTATATTCAGAAAAAAAGAAAATATCAGAAAAATACAAAAAAATCAAGTGTTTATCAATTCCATTCTCTCTTGTTCCAAAAATAAAAGAGAGTAGTCAATGTAAATAAGAGTCATGTAAATAGTCATTTTGTTGTTTCATTGTAATAAGCAAGGAGGGTGTATGCCATTGATGTACAACGCGAGTAATTGTGAAATACCTCCAACTCATTCACAATTCTCGTAAAGTCCGGACAGCTAGCTAGATTTCGACCTCGGTTCTTAGCCTGAGAAACTATTTCTTGGTGATTAGTAGTCATAACATCCGATCTTTCTTTACACATGTGTAGATACACTTTACACTCTTATCACATGTCTTTTTTTGTTATCAGTGCTAGGATTGTGCCTTGATAGCTAGATTGACATCTCCATTTTGCTGTGAGCTTAACTGACTTGCACATGTCACATTTGATGGAATCTGAGCTTATATTTTGACCTAGAACTTTGTAGGTACGTTCTAAGCAAACCTTCACGAGACTTCAACTCGTCCACTAGGGACACTTAGTGGTTTAAAAGGCTTAGTGCATACGCTAAATGCATTCGAGAGACCAGCGACAGTGGTATAGGTAGGATTTCCTTAGTTTTGTTTTACTTGAGGACAAGTAAAATTCAGGTTTGGGGGTATTTGATGTGTGCCAAATAATGTATATATTTATCCCTTTTTGTTGGCATTTAACTCATCTTTTGCGCATTAATTCTACATTTTATCCCATATTCTGTATTTTCATTGTTTTCAAGAATAAATATTTTTCTTACTTAATTTTGCATTTTTAGGTAATAAATAAAGTTTGGATGAATTGCGGGCGGAATAGAGCAGAAAAGTAGTGAAAAGACGGGAAGAATTACGCAAGGAAGCCGCAAAGAATGGAGCGCACGTCCAAAAAGCTAGGAATGGGCTCAAGAAGGAAGAATTGTTCTTAAAGAAAATATGGGCTTGGCATACCCAATGCTCAAAACCCTCACCCAAGTCCATTTCCTATATCCATACACGTTTCTCATGTAGCCGTCAGATTGGATCCATATCATCATCCAACGGTCGCTCCATCATCGCACATCAAACTCCG
This sequence comes from Papaver somniferum, assembly GCF_003573695.1. NCBI lineage: Eukaryota > Viridiplantae > Streptophyta > Magnoliopsida > Ranunculales > Papaveraceae > Papaver > Papaver somniferum. The sequence goes on from NC_039364.1 coordinate 107,999,609, forward strand.
AAGCTCCCGCTTTACATCGCAACACCCATCTCCATCTTGGGTCGTCCGTTTTGCTACATCCCTTCATCCGACGGTCGCTCCACGCTTACCTCCGTATCGCCGTTGGATCCACCTACCATCTTCCCATCCATCGCTTCTTGTCGCAGATCATCAAACCTCGCTGAACCCGCTCAACACCCTAATACCCCATTCTATACCCATTAGCCAAACACACCCTTCTCCCAAAACCATCGAATCCATCTTCTTCCCCTCTTCTGCAACAGTGACGCTCCCCACAAATCACTCCACCATATTCTCCCACAAATCACTCCACCATCTTCTCCCCCCCAAATCATTCAACCATCACCATTCGAGCCATCATTCCCCTACTCCTCTAGCTTTCTATAACATCAATTCCTCGATCTTTTCCTCTCACAGGAACCCTAGGTTAGGGGTTGATGAAATAGATGAGCTAGAAAAGCAATTAGGGCATGGGAAGAACAAGAGAAGCATCAGGAGAAGGATTGGAGGCATGGGTCGACATCTACCAGTGTCAACAGTGATTAGGTAAATTTTAATAATTTTTATAAGAACCCTAATTTTTCTGATTTGGGAACTTTTTGGGGAAATCAATTGTACGTCTAATTGAAGCATGGGTTAGTCTATTAGGGTTGTTATCATAGTTAGGTAGGATTTTCTTTGATTTATTTTGTATTTTCACCAAACCCTAATTGGACTGATGTGGTCCTGATTTTTGGGGATTTTGTTTATTTGTATAAATAGGTGTTAAGGGTTGTGAATAGAGGGGGATGATCTCTGGACTAGCCAGAAAAACATTTTGTTCTGTTTTATTTCACAATTTCAATTTCAGTTATTGCATGACAGTTGATAGTGAATGTTATATGATGTTTTGATTTTTATCTTCAATGTTGAGAATGTTGTTTCAATTAGCATATGTGATGAATGTTGATGATGTTAACATGTTTTTCATGAACTAAGTTACTGCAGCTAAGGCTCAGATGAAGCCTTAGTGCATTGTTGGATGATGAATTGCTAGGTTAGAGCCTTAATGCTTGTTTTTCTTGAGCAATGGGAGAGATTAGTGCTCATCTGTGTGCTTGTGATTGATTGTACTGTCAAAAGACAGTCAATGCTAGGAGCACATTAGTTGAGCAAGCTGATTTTCTTTCCATTCCAATTGTATGCTTAGGGTCTTAATTTCAACCTAGAACTACATTGTTTGGCTAGGACACCAAGGTGGATTCTAAGCCATTAGCTTAGCCACAATTCCTTTCTTCAGTCACTTACAATTCCAGCTCTGCTTTTATTCACTGCTTAGTTACTTTCATTTACTGTTTTGCTTAGTTCTTGCATTTTGAAGCTGTGTGCACTGAAGTCAGTGCACAATCTCACCCCTGCCCTTGGCTTACAGCCTTGGTTCCTTGCTGTTGTTATTTTATATCATCTGCCATCTAATCCTTGCTGTGCTGCCATCTTGTGTTAACTGTTTTAGTTCTTTGTATCTGCCTTCATCCATCACTGCTCACTGCCATAGTGCTTTGCACCCATTGATAGCTTAGGAAAATTCTTGTATGCTCCCGCTCCCTGTGGACTAACTCTTTCTTATCCCTATATTATAAAGCTTGACCTTGTATACTTGCAAGTTTTGTGTGTTTTCCATTTGCACACCAGGAGTCCCATTATCTGTGATGATATGTTTAGAGACGCAAAATCTACATATAATATGCTCCTTGATGAAGGATGCAATAGTTACCCCTGTGGTACCTCTGAGCGGGATTGCTTCGACCCACTTAGTGAAATACTTGTAGATGGGGAAAAACAATTTGCTGGTTTTTAAGGAATTGAGGAGACGACCGTACGGAGGATACTCCTCGAACCGAGCGAAATGTTAAACCTCATACATATGCACCGCTGCAAAGGGGGTGCTTTAGATTCGAGAGATCAATCTGTAGTACTCCGGCCTTAATCAAGACAATGACCGTTCCAATGTAAATTCGGTCACAAGAGAGGATGGGTTGATCTGTAGGAGGGAAGCTGGGAAATGTGTGGAATCAATGGTAATCAAAGATTGTGGGTGTGTGAATTCTGAATATGATAAGCTCTGAATGATTGAAATTGCTCAATTGAGAGTAGTTGCTCAATTGATGAGTTGATGATCTCGTGTTGTCGATGAAACGTGAGATTGATGATACCATTGATGCTGATCCTTCAATCATGATTCAGAGACTTATTTATATTGCTGGAATTTTAGACACCATGACCCCATGAAGTGTGACAGTTGATGGAATCAAGGAGTGGGGAAGTGGAGATCGTGTATGACACCAGTTGCTCAACGTGTGGAGACTTGGTCGATTTTCCACCCAATACCTCGTGAATTCCTTCAACTGATTGCACGACTTGCTCACATTCCATCGTGTGTTTGAACACACGTGCCGTAGACCGCCAGACCAAAACCCTAAGTGATATCCCCCCAAAGTGACACGATTGATGTCTCTTGGTTTGTTAGTCAATTGATGACTTCGTGGTTTGATGGGACGATGAGTCCATGTAGTTGTTGAGTTGAACATGATGTTCTGAAACTCATGAATTGAACATGTCATGAGACAGAGGTCTAGTTCTTACGATAAAGTGAGCAAGTATTGCTCATTCGATGGACCGTTGAATATTGATTGTTGAACCAATATTCCTTGGTTTGAGCAAATATTTATCATCTGAGCAAGTGTTGCTCATGTGATGAATTGTTGAATATTTGATCGTCTGAGCATGTGTTGCTCATCTGATGGATTATTGGCAGCGTACCAAAAATATTAATTAGAATATTGGTCATTGAACCGAGCATAATTAATAAATTAATGACCATGAGGTCGTCGTAAAATTATTAAGGTTGGAATCTGGAATGATGATCCTTGGATTCAGAAACCCTAATTTGATAAATTCATGGTTCATCAGAAGTTTAACCATGGGAGAAGGAGGGAACGACTACATGGGACCGTGGATCAACCATGTAGTTTCCATATGCTCACGTGAGCAACTACAAAGAACTCATGAAGAGTTGACGATTTGTTGGTGAAAGAATGATTAAATGATGGTTTAATCATTTATTCGTCTGAGCCTTAGGTGAGAAAACCTAATTAATTATGACGTGAGGGACCGACCATGGGGTCATGAAACCGTCCCTGGGTAATCACGTGACCACCTGATGATCACTTCATGAAAATCCAAAGTGTTTGGAAGAGTCGTGGACCTAATACGTGCAATTGTGCAAATTAGGTCAAAACTGTGAAACTTGATGGACCGGCTTATGTAAGCCAAAGAGCCAATCTTGGTCGGTGTAGATGTCGCGCTCGTGTCCCCAAGGCATCCGCGTCTCAGTCCTGAGAATTTTGATATTTTCTGGCGTGCAATTGAGCATCCATTCGAGAAAATATGCCAAAATTAGGGTTTCGATGAAACTGAGGAAAACACCATGAGATGATGGAAAATAATTATAAAATAAGGAATAAGGAGGCGTGGGACAGCCGAGGCCAAGGCATGGTCGTTCGGTCGTGGCCACGGTCCCGTGGTGCCTTTTCCTGAATTTTATAATATTTTGATGATTTTATGAAAAATTCATGAATTTTGAGAAATTTGATGAATTTAGGGAGTTTCCATGAATTGAAGGAGTTTTCATGAGTTCAGGGAAGCAAAAAATATTAAAATAATAAAAACAAGGGCGTGTGGGACCGAGGAGGCGCGGCCGGCCGGCTAGGGCCCGGTCCCATGAGTTTTCATAATTTTTAATATTTTTTTTTAGGTATTTTTTCATGATTTGAGGGAATTTTTCCTAATTTGAGAGAAATACCATGAAATCAAGGAATTTGATGAATTCAAGGAAAATAAAAATAATAATAAAACAAAGGGGCGTGTAGGACCGGCTAGGGCATGGCCGGCCGGCCAGGGCCCGGTCCCACAAGTTTTCATAAATTATTTTATTTTTTAGGTATGTTTTCATGATTTGAGGGAATTTTTCCTAATTTGAGAGAAATACCATGAAATCAAGGAATTTGATGAATTCAAGGAAAATAAAAATAATAATAAAACAAAGGGACGTGTGGGACCGGCTAAGGCATGGCCGGCCGGCCAGGGCCCGGTCCCACAAGTTTTCATAATTTATTTTATTTTATTATTATTTGGTGATTTGTGCAAAATACCATGAAATCAAGGAGTTTTTCATGAAATTAGAGAAATAATAATAATAATAATAAAATAATGAGGAACCGTGAGGTGTGGGGCTGGATGGGACCAAGGCACGACCGATTGGCCCATGGTCATGCCACACACTCCTTTCCTTAATTTTATATTATTTTTTATGGATTTATGACAATACCATGAAACCGAGGAGTTTCCTCGAGACGAAGGAGATTTGATCAAATGAGAGAATTTTCATAAAATCATGGAAAATAATGTATTAAAAATATAAAAACTGGCGTAGGATTGACCACGACACAGTCGGTTGGTCGTGTGTCCGTGTTCCCAGCACCTTGGTCAATATTTTTAATTATTTATTATTTTCTTCCCTATTTTGCATAGGTTCATCGTTTCGTTGTATTTGAAATACTCGTTCGTGCGGTGACTGTTAGTGCATCGTCATTGAACACACTTTCATAATTTGGATCGGGGCTTACTTAGAGGTAGCTCAGACGCCCGGTTGTTGATTATTTATTACTAATTGTGGAATTCAGTGGAGAATAATTCACAAAACTGAGTAATAATATGTTTATTATTAATTCATAGGATCAGCAGAGGATTCGACTACGAATTCAGAATAATAAAGTGAGCATTACCATTCCATGGGATCGTAGATTCGACCATAGAATCAGAGTAATTAAGATTTATCTATTACCATTTATGAGACCAGTTGTGGATTCGATCATGAAATCAGAGTAATGAGATAATACAGTTGTTTCATTGCTATTCTATGAGATCAAGCCGTGGATTCGATCATAGAATGAGAACAATTGTTTATTGCTATTCCATGGGATCAGGCCGTGGATTCGACCATGGAATATGAGCAATTGTTATTTCCATTCCATGGGATCAGGCCGTGGATTCGACCATGGAATAAGAGCAGTTGTTATTGCCATTCCATGGGATCAGGCCGTGGATTCGACCATGGAATAGGAGCAATTGTTATTTCCATTCCATGGGATCAGGCCGTGGATTCGACCATGGAATAGGAGCAATTGTTATTGCCATTCTATGGGATCAGGCCGTGGATTCGACCATGAAATAGGAGCAATCGTTATTGCCATTCCATAGGATCAGGCCGTGGATTCGGCCATGGAATAAGAGAAATAATAGATTATTCTAGGAATTCAGTAGTGAATGTCACGGCAGAATTAATCTTAATTAGGAATAATTAACTTTGTGGCTCTATACTAGCAGAGCAAGCTGTCTAGGAGCATTAATTATCCCGATATGAGCTTGTCGGTAAGTCATATCCTTTATATAGTCAGGGTAAACTCGTTGTTTGTTTCTGAAGACGTTATCGCTCTATACTAGCAGAGCAAGTTGTCTAGGAGCCGTCCATCTCGTGATACTATATAGAAATAATCACTGAAAGTGTTCAGTATTCATGAGATATGTCGTTGTCCAGACGTGAGGCTACATATCTACATGTACTCTGAGAGAAAGTACTCTCCGTTGAGAATTCGATGAGAGACTCGTGTCTCAATACTCACGTCTGATTGCTGGATCAGAGCTTCGTATAATTATGAGTTTATGATTTTAGCCCTTGTCGAAAATCCACCATCTACATTAAGTCCCCTTCTTACTGAGGAAAGCTGTGTTCCTCGGTCAGCATTAAATGGTGATTTTCCGGCCATAAATAATAATACCAGTAATTGAACTTAGTCGTAAGTTGAGACGTTACCGGATTTAGAGAGCATGAGCAAACCACGACTTGATGAAGGCTTCAATGTCATGATTGGAGCGTCGTTTGATGAGCATAAATTGACGTTGAACCGCTGATTTGGACGACATGACTTTGGTCGTTTAGGATTCGCGGGATGGGCCCATGAAAACAAATCCTTGTTTTATGAATAGACGCTCGTTCGCTCGTTAGTTTATGGAACAAACAAAATAGACCATTTTTGTTGCGTGTTTGTTATTGGTATATCCATGACTCCATGCCTTGCGCCTCAGATAGTGGTGACTTCTGGTTACAGCCACTCTTCGGGATCTTCCGTGGAGCGCTCCAAAAATATCAAGTCAAAGATGAAGACTTCTGCGGATGCTCATACCGAGGAAAATCAACCTTTCAGAGACACTGGAAGCTGACATATTGTATGTCTCTCGATCATCCGAGAGTCATCCCTAATTAGCAGAAGCACCGCCGACTTCAGAAAGTGAGACTATCGGCTGAAGATGTAGTTCGGCTTTGTGTTGATGGTGTATCTCCTGATTGGATGAATGAAGAATTTCGTCATCAGAAAATTCAGAAGTTAGGTCTTCGTTGAAATTGTTGTAGAATCTTCGTCCGATGTCGGATTTTCGCGGTCGACCCATGTATCCTCATGCCCAGGAAATTTCCAAACTTTCTCAAAGAAGCCTTTTGAGTTCCGAGCATGTTTAGGATGTGAAATCGATGAAACAGTAAACTTCCAGGAGACCTTCAGAAAATTTTCAGCTGGCATGTGGTCCAATGTTTTGGCCACAACTCTTTGCTCGTTTCTCGAATTGTTTTGAATTTTGGATATGTTGTATAGTACCTTCATACGAAGATAATGGTGTATGACCCATCTCTCTATTCTTCACCAATTGATCCCATCTCGTCGGTTTGTACAGGACAGTGTAAAATCATCTCAGCCGAGCTTGCTGTAAAACACTCATGTTGTGTTCTTAGACCATTCGCTTGTGTCTTGAACGGTTGGTGAAGGATTTTAATGTTGTTGATTCGTTTGAGATCAGGACCCCTTGATTGACATATGATCATGGTGCTTGCAGCGCCATCTTGCTTCTGTCAGTCGTAGAAACATCGCTTCTGAAACCCTGGTCATGGGACCATAGCTGAGGTTGCTCTTGAGAGGGGATGATGTAATGACCACGGTTTCATGTCCCGATGGTAGCATTACTTTTATGATGAATGATTAGCACATGAGAGTCTGGTTCCACGAGTCTTGGACTGTTAAACTGGTCGTCATGATCAGTGGATCGTCAGTCCCCAGTATTTTGGTTAGATCTCTCTTCTTCGTTTTCTCTTCTTATGGCAAGACTTGGATAGAGGACCCAGGTAGAAAAATTTATGTAAAGACCTAGATGGTCGAAGTTGGAGGTACCTTGATGAAGTACTTAGTGGAAAGACCTGGTGGACACCGATCGACTGTGGAAGTCATGAATACCGTCTAAGAATTGCTGCTTGCATATTGTACGCTCTGGAAGATGTAGGAACCTCGTACAACGTCGGAATTTGATGCTTGACCCAAAATTTTGAAGCTAAGAGACCGAGTTATCCCATGAGACAAGAATCAGTCAATTTGGAGTTGTAGAGGTCATCCAACGAAGCGTGCACATTTGTAATTTTTAATCCCGTACAAATTTTTCAGATTTCGTAGTCCTGACGGTAAAGGCCATATCTTTCAGCTCGTACGTCCGATTGATGCGCCCTTTTGGTAGGTTGTATAAGAGACATAGAGGAACATATTTTGTTGAGGAAGTATCGTCTCATTCCTCACTTGTTGGTACGTTTTTGTAAACCCATTTGTTGAAGTATGTTGTATCTCATTTGTAGAGGTGATGAGAACATCTTGTATAAGACTTTGGTGTTGTTCCCGCCCATTGTGCAATCTTCAGAAATACTTTCATGTGAGCATATTTCATGTCTACACGCCTTGATATGAATCATTAGTGCTTCGAGAAGTCTGTTTCCTCGAGCAATACTTCAGAGAATGGTTAGTTGATGGAGCCTTGTCATGAGGATGTTGCTCCTGAGACCGTTGTTGGTGCTGAGACCATGAATTATTATGTTCCAGATATCCTTGTCGATGCTAAGATCATGGATGGTGTTCCTCTAGATATTATTGTTGATGTTGATACCATGGTTGAAGTTGCTCTAAAGACCGAAAAGGCTAGAACTATGATTATAGATATAATTTTTGTTCCTTCATCCAGTGAGCCTTTTACATTCACGAACTAGTTAGTGAGTTGAGAATCCGGTATACTGGGAGTTCAACCTGAGTGCTCTTGAAAGCATGACTGTATCGTAAAGCGGCTTCGTAAGTGAATCCACGTTGTTGTGGAAGATAGCAGCAGAAATCTCCGTTCTAGATCGGTGAAGGGAACAAGTTCCTCAGTCATGTAGGGTTTTGTGATGTAGAGAAGTACCGTCGATGAAGTTTCACGGAATCACCTCAGGTTGCCCAGTGTATGTTGAAGGAGTTGGTAACATTCATGTGTGAATGATGTTGCATCTGCTTCAGAAGTCTTTTAATGATATAATGAAGACTTATCGAATGTAGTGTCGTGCTGGTGTTGAATCAGTGACGAGATATTTATGTTGAAGCCAGATGCGCCATTATCGAAGGTGTACTCTTTGATTGGGAGTACAATTTTGAAGGCTTCTTAGATGATTGAGCGTTGAAGCGTCATACCCCTTGAGCATGTCTTAGGTTTGATCGTCTGGGCCGCGACTTTCTTCTGTTGATTCAACATTCCTTCCGTTGCAGCAGTGGGATTCAACACTTGTGCAGAAGTCAGAGCTTTCTAATTTTGTGGCACACATGGACGCTCCTGCAAGGCTATGTAGAAACTCCCAAAGTGTTCTTTGCCATGTTTAGACATCATCTCAGCAATGAACGTCTCAGTGATCGATTCAGAGAAATGTCAGATTCAACCACTTGGTAAAATACTAATGCGGTGAAGTTAACATTCATAACGTCTTGCAGAGTTGATAGCAGAATTAAGTCCCCGTGCTACATAGCATGTGAGGAAATAAATGACGTAGACACGGGAGGAATGAGACTTGCCTGAGTGTGGAACCTCTTGATGAATGTTTATGCATCTTTTGCAGGTTCTTGCTTCAATCTCGTCAAAGTTCGAAATTCTTCCAAGTGCTCTGATGATGGAATGTCCGTCAAATCTTCTGGATCATAACTTTCTTTGTTGGAGAGATATGTAACCAAAGGCGCTTTGTAAGTACCCATCTTTTCAGCGTGGATCCATGCTCTTATGAAGGATGTGTCATATCCTGGATCCTCCTGACTATGTGAAACTTGGTTTCTATCCAGGTTAAACTTATGTTCACTTTGTGAATGATGTAGCCATAATTATTTCCAAGCGCTCCTTCAAGGTCTCTGATTGAGATGTTGCATGAGTATCTTCTTGTCGAGTGATGCATGTGGATCCGATGGTTTTCAGTGGAATGTTGTTGATGGCGGTGTCAGCATCGATCAACGTTCTTCCTAATTCGTTTCTTCTGAGATTGACTGTGGTAAGCAGTCCCCAGTCGTACACCTCTTGGTCCGTGGATGGAGGCTCAAGAAGTATTTTCAGAATGGACTTCTTGACATGATGTGTTCAGTGCTGTGAACATGTACCTCCTTTGTGCCTTCGACAGATAGAGCAATTCACGTTCGACCAGGATTGAACTGCCTCTTTGATAGGTTGTTCAGAGAGAGTGTAAAGCTTCTGATTGGGAGAAGACTCTTGTATACTCCTTCAGTCCCTCATTGAAGCTATTGTGGATCAACCTTCACTTTGAAAATTTGCTTCAAAATATTGCAGTTACTTGTTGGATGATTTGATGAATCTATGAAGGTGACAGTACCTGGGTTTCTTCATTTTTCTTCAGTTGGCTCTCTATGATGAGCAGCGATTTGATTGCACCATCTTGAACCCAGACTTCTAGTAACTCGATCACTGCTTCATAATAAGTTTGAGTATGTCTGATCATCTCCCCGTTCGTTAATGCCGGATCGAGGTTTGTGTAAGATTGGTTATCCTTTCTTGATGCTTTTTTAGGATGAGGTGTTGGATGTCTCATGTTTGAGTAGGAGCTTTCCTTTTGCTTGAGCAATAACGTTCATGGAAGGTTGGACATTGTATTGTTTGTTGATCAGGCGTCGGCTGATCCGAGGTTCCTCGACCTTGTAGACTTTGCTCAGCAAAGCAGGTGTAGTAGTCGATGATCGTTTGGCTGCTTCATGAAGTTCTGAGAGAGTCTGGAGTCGCAGAAAAAGGCTCTGTAGATTGGGATCATTTCGTTTTGTTCATGCTCTCCTAGTGCCTTCAGGGATCGAGAGACGTGTTCTCAAGCGCTCCATGTTCCGTTATATAGTGCGAACGTTGGGAAAGTGTAGCCTTTCGGGAAAGAAATTATTTGCGTAGCAACAGGGTATGAAGGTTGATAACGACGAACAGATGATGCTTTGTCTTTTCCTCGATCCTCCATGAAGCGTTCCAGGTCCTCACGAGCGATGAAGCCTGCAAGTTCCTTTGCTGGAGAGTCATCTACAGCTTTGCGGAATTCTTCATCTTGTACAACATGGATTGGAGAGATTTCAAGATCGGCAGTTGAAGATGTTTCTTTAGCTTCTCCTTTTTCTCGCTGAGGCTGAGTTCGTTCAGATGCAAACTTGACTGTGAGAGTTTTGAGATAAGCATACAACTCTTTCTGTGTTGCAGCCACGTCAGTCTGAACCTTCATGAGATCAAGATGATTTCCTCTGGTTTCTTCAGGAGACCAACCGAAGAGTGGATTGTTGATGGCGCCAGTGTCGTCACTTGCCGGGGCGATATCTGGAGCACCAGTGCTTGGAAGAGTGATAGTAACATGTGACGTGATATTGCTGGCCGGAGGAGTGGTGTTAGCGCTACCACTAGAGCCTGCAACGTTAATAGGATTAGTACTTGCTGGGAGTACCACTAGGACTTGCAATGTTAGAGTTGGGTGTTGAACCCAGATTGGTAACTGAACCATACCTAAGACCGACCATCCTGCCGAATTGATATTGCAACCGAGAGAATGATATCCCACTGTGGTCGCCTATCTGTAGATGGGGAAAAAAGATTTGCGGGTTTTTAAGGAATTGAGGAGACGACCGTACGGAGGAGACTCCTCGAACCAAGCGCAATGTTAAACCTCACACGATGCACCGCTGCAAAGGGGGTGCTTTAGATTCGAGAAATCAATCTGTAGTACTCCGGCCTAAATCAAGACAATGATCGTTCCAGAGTAAATTCGGTCACAAGAGAGGATGGGTTGATCTGTAGGAGGGAAGCTGGGAAATGTGTGGAATCAATGGTAATCAAAGATTGTGGGTGTGTGAATTCTGAATATGATAAGCTCTAAATGATTGAAATTGCTCAATTGAGAGTAGCTGCTCAATTGATGAGTTGATGATCTCGTGTTGTCGATGAGACGTGAGATTGATGATACTGTTGATGCTGATCCTTCAATCATGATTCAGAGACTTATTTATATTGCTGGAATTTTAGACACCACGACCCCATAAAGTGTGACAGTTGATGGAATCAAGGAGTGGGTAAGTAGATATCGTGTATGAAACCAGTTGCTCAACGTGTGGAGACTTGGTCGATTTTCCACCCACTACCTCGTGAATTCCTTCAGCGGATTGCACGACTTGCTCACATTCCATCGTGTGTTTGAACACACGTGTCGTAGACCGCCAGACCAAAACCCTAAGTGATATCCCCCCAAAGTGACACGATTAACGTCTCGTGGTTTGTTAGTCAATTGATGACTTCGTGGTTTGATGGGACGATGAGTCCATGTAGTTGCTGAGTTGAACATGATGTTCTGAAACTCATGAATTGAACATGTCATGAGACAGAGGTATAGTTCTTACGGTGAAGTGAGCAAGTATTGCTCATTCGATGAACCGTTGAATATTGATTGTTGAACCAATATTCCTTGGTTTAAGCAAATATTTATCATCTGAGCAAGTGTTGATCATGTGATGAATTGTTGAATGTTTGATCGTCTGAGCATGTGTTGCTCATCTGATGGATTATTGGCAGCGTACCAAAAATATTAATTAGAATATTGGTCGTTGTATCGAGCATAATTAATAAAATTAATGACCATGAGGTCGTCGTAAAATTATTAAGGTTGGAATCTGGAATGATGATCCTTGGATTCAGAAACCCTAATTTGATCAATTGATGATCAATTTCATGGTTCGTCAGAAGTTTAACCATGGGACGAAGGAGGGAACGACTACATGGGACCGTGGATCAACCATGTAGTGTCCATATGCTCACGTGAGAAAATACAAAGAACTCCTGAAGAGTTGACGATTTGTTGGTGAAAGAATGATTAAATGCTGGTTTAACCATTTATTCGTTTGAGCCTTAGGTGAGAAAACCTAATTAATTATGACGTGAGGGACCGACCATGGGGTCATGAAATCGGCCCTGGGTAGTCATGTGACCGCCTGATGATCACTTCATGAAAATCCAAAGTGTTTGGAAGAGTCTTGGACCTAATACGTGCAATTGTGCAAATTAGGTCAAAATTGTGAAACTTGATGGGACCGACTTCTATAAGCCAAAGATCCAATCTTGGTCGGTGTAGATGGCGCGCTCGTGTCCCCAAGGCGTCCGCGTCTCAGTCCTGAGAATTTTGATATTTTCTGGCGTGCAATTGAGCATCCATTCGAGAAAATATGCCAAAATTAGGGTTTCGACGAAACTGAGGAAAACACCATGAGATGATGGAAAATAATTATAAAATAAGGAATAAGGAGGCGTGGGACCGCGAAGCCAAGGCATGGTCGGCCGGTCGTGGCCACGGTCCTGTGGTGCCTTTTCCTTAATTTTATAATATTTTGATGATTTTATGAAAAATTCATGAATTTTAAGAAATTTGATGATTTTATGAAAAATTCATGAATTTTAAGAAATTTGATGAATTTAGGGAGTTTCCATGAATTGAAGGAGTTTTCATGAGTTCAGGGAAGCAAAAAACATTAAAATAATAAAAACAAGGGCGTGTGGGACCGTGGAGGCGCGGCCGGCCGGCTAGGTCCCGGTCCCATGAGTTTTCATAATTTTTAATATTTGTTTTTAGGTATTTTTTCATGATTTGAGGGAATTTTTCCTAATTTGAGAGAAATACCATGAAATCAAGGAATTTGATGAATTCAAGGAAAATCAAAATAATAATAAAACAAAGGGGCGTGTGGGACCGGCTAGGGCATGGCCGGCCGGCCAGGGCCCGGTCCCATAAGTTTTCATAATTTATTTTATTTTATTTTTTAGGTATTTTTTCATGATTTGAGGGAATTTTTCCTAATTTGAGAGAAATACCATGAAATCAAGGAATTTGATGAATTCAAGGAAAATAAAAATAATAATAAAACAAAGGGGCGTGTGGGACCGACTAAGGCATGGCCGGCCGGCCAGGGCCCGGTCCCACAAGTTTTCATATTTTATTTTATTTTATTATTATTTGGTGATTTGTGCAAAATACCATGAAATCAAGGAGTTTTTTCATGAAATTAGAGAAATAATAATAATAATAATAATGAGGAACCGTGAGGTGTGGGGCCGGCTGGGACCAAGGCACGGCCGGTTGGCCCATGGTCACGCCCCACACTCCTTTCCTTAATTTTATATTATTTTTTATGGATTTATGACAATACCATGAAACCGAGGAGTTTCCTCGAGACGAAGGAGATTTGATCAAATGAGATAATTTTCATAAAATCATGGAAAATAATGTATTAAAAATATAAAAACTGGCGTAGGACTGACCGCGACACGGTCAGTTGGTCGTGTGTCCGTGTTCCCAGCACCTTGGTCAATATTTTTAATTATTTATTATTTTCTTCCCTACTTTGCATAGGTTCATCGTTTCGTTGTATTTTGAAATACTCGTTCGTGCGGTGACTGTTAGTGCATCGTCGTTGAACACACTTTCACCATTTGGGTCGGGGCTTACTTAGAGGTAGCTCAGACGCCCGGTTGTTGATTATTTATTACTAATTGTGGAATTCAGTGGAGAATAATTCACAAAACTGAGTAATAATATGTTTATTATTAATTCATAGGATCAGCAGAGGATTCGACTACGAATTCAGAATAATAAAGTGAGCATTACCATTCCATGGGATCGTAGATTCGACCATAGAATCAGAGTAATTAAGATTTATCTATTACCATTTATGAGACCATTTGTGGATTCGATCATGAAATCGGAGTAATGAGATAATACACTTGTTTCATTGTTATTCTATGAGATCAAGCCGTGGATTCGATCATAGAATCAGAACTATTGTTTATTGCCATTCCATGGGATCAGGCCGTGGATTCGACCATGGAATAGGAGCAATTGTTATTTCCATTCCATGGGATCAGGTCGTGGATTCGACCATGGAATATGAGCAATTGTTATTTCCATTCCATGGGATCAGGCCATGGATTAGACCATGGAATAGGAGCAATTGTTATTGCTATTCCATGGGATCAGACCGTGGATTCGACCATGGAATAGGAGCAATCATTATTTCCATTCCATGGGATCAGGCTGTGGATTCGACCATGGAATAGGAGCAATAATAGATTGTTCTGGGAATTCAGTAGTGAATGTCACGGCAGAATTAATCTTAATTAGGAATAATTAACTTTGTGGCTCTATACTAGATGCGCAAGCTGTCTAGGAGCATTAATTATCCCGATATGAGCTTGTCGGTAAGTCATATCCTTTATATAGTCAGGGTAAACTCGTTGTTTGTTCCTGAAGACGTTATCACTCTATACTAGAAGAGCAAGCTGTCTAGGAGCCGTCCATCTCGTGATACTATATTGAAATAATCACTAAAGGTGTTCAGTATTCATGAGATATGTCGTTGTCCAGTCGTGAGACTACATATCTACATGTACTCTGAGAGAAAGTACTCCCCGTTGAGAATTCGATGAGAGACCCGTGTCTCAATACTCACGTCTGATTACTGGATCAGAGCTTCGTTTAATTATGAGTTTACGATTTTATCCCTTGTTGAAAATCCACCATCTACAATACTCAGTAGCTGTGATGATGTATTCATGCTGCTTTGAGGATGTTGGATTGATCTTCCCGATGATATCAAGTCCCCGGCTATAGAAAGGCCATGGAATATTCACAGAGTGTAATGGAAGACAAGGGGTATGAATGAGATTACCATGAATCTGACATTTATGGCACTTCTGAACGTATGCGGCTGCATCATCTTCCATAGTCGTCCAGTAGTATTTCTCGTGGATTTGGAGAAACAACTTCTTTTTCCCCTGATGTTCTCCTTCATGAGTTTCTTTCAGGACTGTCAGGATTTCATCTTCGGCTAGGCATCTCAACAAGTATGCTCCAAATCTTTTGCGGTATAAGATTCCGTCAAGAAAAACAAATCTCTTAGCTCTATGTATGAGTTTGATTGCATCTTTCTTTTCTGGTGGCGATTTGTTGTCTCGAAGATATTTGATGTAAGGCTTCCTCCAGTCCGCGGTGTGAAGGAGTGTTAGCACCTCCAAATGATGAGGAGGTGTCTGACAATTAGGACAAGCTCCCTGCAAAGTCCTCGACTGTGCTTCCATGGAAGGCCAATAGTACCCGAGTCTCTGGAGTCTTCTATAAAGTGTTATCACCAGCGTCTGTCCGCACACTTTCGAGTTTTTCTTTCGCTTCTTCATCACCCAGGCATCGTGATAGAGAGGTATCCGGGTTACGATGGTATAAGGCTCCATGAAGCAAGAAGAAGTTCTTCAGTTCTTTAAGGCTGATCGTCCCTTCTGTAATGGAGCTGCTTAGTTCATGAATGATAGGTGCTCTCCAGTAATTTGCTTGAGCTTCTTCAGATTGATTAAGCCACGTGGATGACACATCTCGTCTTTGCACTATGATGTATTTCTCTGATCCTTCGAATTGAAACTTGGAGGCAAGAGTTGCTAAGAAATCAGCATGCCTATTGTTGGTTCGACCAGTATGGGTGATGGTCGCGTCGGCGAAATGAGTCAGGAGTCGTTGTGCTTCAGACCTGAATGGAGCAAGTGTCATCTCTTTGAGAGAGTACACCCCATTCATTTGATTGACTAGTAGTTTTGAATCTCCTCTGATCTCCAGATGCATTGCTCCTGCTTATTTAGCTAAGGATAATACTAGCAAGAAGGCCTCATACTCTGCTGAATTATTTGTACAGTGCAAATCCAGCTTGAATGAGTGTGAGAATACCTCTCCTGATGGAGAGACCAAGACTATGCCCGCTCCTCCGGTATCATTACTATGATTGGGGATCCATCAAAGTACAACAACCATGTTTCTTCTTTAACGACTGAGATTCCTGGAAGTTCTCCTGGTACGTCATCTGGTAATGTCGCGGAATCTTCTCTTGGGAACGTTGCTAGTAAATCTGCCACTGCTTGACCTTTGATTTCTTTGGGGGAAACACATACTATGTCGAATTCCGACATCTGAAGCAGCCACTTTCCAGGTCTTCCTCTCAGAGCGGGCTTTGAGAGTAAAAACTTTATGGGAACATCTTTGGATACAAGCACAACTCTGTTGGATAGTAAATAATGCCTGAATCTTTGCATTGCATGAGCTAACGCCAGGCATGCTCTTTCAGCTTTCGGGTATCTGAGTTGAGCATCCTTCATGGTTCGGCTGAAATAGTAAATTAGATGCTCGACGCCTTCTTCGTCTTCTTGAGCCAGTAGTGCTCCAATAGCAACATCACTGGAGGCTGTGTATAATATCAACGGTCGACCCTACACTGGAGACCTCATAACTGCAGGTGATAAAAGTATCTGTTGTATTTTCTGAAATGCTTCTTGCTGAACATCCGTCCACGTGAAACTCGCTCCCTTCTTCAGCAGAGGGGTGAACGAAGAAATAAGTTGAGCCAATCCTGGTATGAAGCGTCTGATGTAATTCACCTTACCCATGAAGCTCTGCAGTTCCTTCACAGTGCGTGGAGGAGGCATGGTGGAGATGGATTTCGCTTTGTCCGGATCGACTTTGATCCCTTCGGCAGTGACCAAGAATCCCAGAAACTTTCCAGAAGAAACTCCAAAAGCGCATTTTAGAGGATTCATCTTCAACTTGTATTCTCTGCATCTTTCAAAGAATTATCTCAGAACTTCTAGATGGGATGTTCGAGCTTTCTATTTTACCACGACATCGTCAACATAATCTTCTACTTGCTTGTGCATCATATCATGAAATATTGTTATCATGGCTCGTTGGTAGGTGGCGCCAGCATTCTTCAACCCAAAGGGCATCACAGTGTAATGAAAATTCCCAATGGGAGTGCGAAACGCGGTCTTGGCGGCATCATGTTAGAACATTTTGATTTGGTTGTACCCACTGTAACCATCCATGAATGAGAACATACTGTGGCCGCTGGTCGCATCAACGAGCATATCAATGTTGGGTAAAGGAAAGTCATCCTTCGGGAAGCATTTATTTAGGTTTCTGAAATCTACACAACATCTGATATGGACAGCCAGGTTGGATGCTGAATAGGCTTGATAAATCCTTCTACCAACAATTTTTGAATTTCGGCCTTGATTTGTTCCTCGACCTCATGCCTGAACTGCCTGGGTGGTTGTTTGACAGCCTTGGAGACGGGAATGATATGTAGATGGTGAGTGACCAGTTTGTCATCCAGGCCAGGCATTTCTTCATACGTCCAAGCAAATATATCCCGATACTCCTTCAGTATCTCTACCAGACCTGCAAGCTCTTCCGGTGATAGCGCAGAACTGACCAAGATCGGTCTTGGATCTTCCTCTGTGTCAATGTTAACCGTCTCAAGATCGTCAGTGGTAGAATTCGTGCCATCTTGCAACTGTTGTGGAGCTTACTGAACTTCATCCTCGGGTAGTTGTTCATTCTGACACGATTCACCAGTGCGGGGAGACTCTTGATCAATCTCCCCTATTAATTGCTAATCTTTGCGTCGTCGGTAAATGACCCTTCCTTCTGCGTCATGAGTGGTCATAAAATTGGATCCTGAGATCGTAGTTTCATATTTTCGGCTTTTGAACGATGTAGCAGGCGATTCGACTGGTTCCGCTTCCGAAGATGGTGATGATGCAGATGCCTCAAAAGCCTTCCAACTTGGAAGTGGAGTAGTATAGATTTTTTTAGGAGGTTCAGGGGCACTCTGGGATTCGATAAATTCAGAATCGTAAGACAGAGCATAATGAGATGATGAAGCAGCTATGCGGACGATCTTGTTATTGAGTAAGGCCTTCATGCATTGATGGTAGGTTGATGGAACCACCTTGTTGTCATGGAGCCAAGGTCGCCCAAGCATCAGGTGGTATTCAGGATCTTGCTCGATCACGTGGAATTTCACCTTTGATTGAATTGGCCCTACCCTCAAATCTATGTACGTGTATCCATATGTGTGGCTTTGGCTTCCTTCAAATCCTGTCATTAGGATGGGATGGCGAATGATTTTACCTCGTGGGAATCTGTCCATTCTAAGAGTCTTCATAGTGACAATATTGCTGGAAGCACCGGTGTCGACAAGAGCCCTTCTAAATTTTGTGCCTTTGATAAAGCCAGTCACATACAATGCACGATTATGCCCTTCGTCTGCGATGCGATCTTCCTCTCCAAAAGTGATGTTGTCGATTGAATGTTCAGATACCAGGGATACTTCTTCAACTGCTGGGGTTGGTAAAGTTATTTGTACGTCGAATGATATCTGGTTGAGTGCGTCAAACGTGTCCGTACGCTATTCCCTGGAAAAGTGCAAAAGTTCACACAAATTTTCAATCAATTGTGCAACCTCTTGATCCACCGGATTTTCATAAGTAGTGAAACTGTTGATTTGAGGGTCAAGCGTTGAACCAGTCCCCAGTGTTGGGACTTTCGAAGCAGAGACGCCGCCCAACTCAGATGTCAGCTTGATGAGAAAATCGAGTATGTGATCTATCGTGTTCTTCATCAGATCCATGTTCCTGGTGTGGACTTCCAGAATTTGAGATAGCTCTGCCAGAGTCGGGGTTCCTCTGCCTTCCGTGTTGTCAGGTGTAACATGAGGAATCCTGTCATTTGAAAGATTCTGGATTGGATCTGGATCAGTTGAATTAGTCCTAAGACCAACCATCTTGTGAAAATGATATTGAAACCGAGAGATTAATCTCCCACTGTGGTCGCCAATCTGTGAATGGGGAAAAACGATTTGCTGGTTTTTACGGAATTGAAGAGTCGACCGTGTGGAGACTCCTTGAACCGAGCGAAATGTTGAACCTCACACAGATGCACTGCAAAAAGGGAGTGCTTTAAGTTCGAGAGATCAATCTGTAAGACCCCGGCCTAAACCAAGAATAATGGTCGTTCCAGAGTCAATTCGGTCACAAAAGAGGATGGGTTGATCTGTAGAAGGGAAGCTGAGAAATGCGTGAGATCAGTGGTGATCTGAGATTCTAGGTGTGTTGTGAATTCAACGTGAAAATGCTCTGAATGATTGAATTTTTCTCAATTGAGAGTAATTTCCGTGAGTTCGTGTAGACGAAAGATTGTCTGTATGAACTTTGATGAGAAATTGCTCGTTTTGGGGAATGTTGTTCGATTGTTCGAAAAGACCTCCTCTCTTCAATCAGGATTCAGAGACATTTTATAATGCCGGAGTTGAAAACATCATGATCCCATGAAGTGTGACAGTTGCTGGAATCAGAGAGTGGCAAATGGGGAAATCTTGTTAAAACCAATTACTCATCGTGCGGAGACTTGGTTAACTTTCCACCCACTACTTTGCTGACTCTTCCAACTGATTGCACGACTTGCTCACATTCTCGTCGTGGGTGAACATACGTGCCTTAGACCGCCTGACCAAAACCCTAGTTAATATCCCCCCATGTGACACGATTGAAATCTCGTGATTGTGGAGTCAGTTGCTGACTTTATGGGACAATGAGTCCATGTAGCGCTGAGTTGAACATGATTAGCAAATGTTTTGAAACTCATGAATTTAATGTGTTTGCTGAGATGAGGTATCATTATAACCTAAGATGAGCAAAACTTTATTGTTAAATTGTTGAACATTGGTAGTTGAACCAATATTCTTTGATTTGAGCAAATATTGCTAGTCTGAGCGAATATTGCTAATTGAATAAATATTTCCGGTTCGAGCGAATATTGCTAGTTCGAGCAAATATTGTTCTTTTGATGAATTGTTGGTAGCTGGACCAAATAAAATATTAATTTAAGTTACTGACTGCTGGGTCGAGCAAAATAAATATGAATATCAATCATGGAATCAACATAAAATTATCAGAGTGTTCGAATCTGCACAGAATCACGTTTCTTCAGAGCTCTAGATTCAAAACCCTAATTTTACCGAAATGATGATTTATTGCAAATCAACACGGGACCGGCTACATGGGATGACGGGTTCACCATATAACGCCCAGATGCTCGAATGAGCAAAAAATACCAAAGTCTCTTGAGGACCAGTTGGTGAAAGAATGATTAAATGCTGGTTTAATCATTTACTGAAATAATGCTCGTGTGAGTAACAAATCATAAAACCTGATGTAGAAAATATGAGGGGCCGACCAAGAGGTCATGAGACCGGCTCTTGATGGTCGTGGGACCAATAAATGGTCGTTTGAGCAAACTTCCAATTGTTTGGAAAGAGTTCGAACCTAATATGAGCAACTGAGCAAATTAGGTTAAAATCATTAAAACATGCGGGACCAGCTGTTTGCAAGCCTCAGGGTCACCCTTGGTCGGTCAAGGGGATGTGCCCGTGTCACCATAGTGTACGTGCTTCAGTCCTGAGAATTTTGATATTTTCTGATGCACGTTTGAGCAACATTTGGAGAAAATATGCAAAATCCATGGTTTTGCTGAAACCGGCAAAAATACATGAGATGATGAAAATAATAAATAAACAAGGAATCACAAGGTGTGGGACCGGTCACGGCTAGGGCATGGTCGGCCGGTTTACACGCGGTCCCACATGCTTTTCCCAGTTTTATGTAATTTTATGTATTTTTCTCTGATTTTAAGGGAAATTCCATGAAACTGGAGAGTTTGGCGAAATTAGGGAACTTCCATGAGATGAGAGACATAAATTAAAATATAAAATAGGGAATGGGAGTGTGGGACCGGCAATGGTCGTGGCATGGGCGGACGGCCAATGGGCGCGGGCCCCAAGGCACTCTTCCCAATTTTATGTAATTTTGATGATTTTAGATAATTTTTCATAAAATCAAAGGGATTTGTTGAAAACCAAGATATTTTGTTGAAATCAGGGAGTTTTCATGAAATCAGGAAACCAAACACCAAATAATAATAAAATAATGGGTGTGTGGGACCGGCTAGGGCATGGCCAGCCGGCTAGAGCCCGGTCTCACAAGTTTTCCTAATTTTTTTAATATTTTCCATGATTTTAGAGAAAATACATGAAATTAGGTAATTTTAGGGAAAATTCATAAAATCAAGGAATTTTCATAATTTGAGAAGGAATAATAAAATAATGGGACGTAAGGTGTGGGACCGGACACGGCCAAGGCATGACCGACCGGTCGGCGGTCCCGCGACACCTTTCCTAATTTTATAATTTTTTGATAAAATCATGTGATTTAGATAAAAATACATGAAATTAGGTAATTTTCATGATTTTAGGGAAAATTCATAAAATCAAGGAATTTTCATAATTTGAGAGAAATAATAAAATAATGGAGACGTGAGGTGTGGGACCGGCCACGACCAAGACATGGCCGGCTGGTGCTCGGTCCCGCGACACCTTTCCCTAATTTTATTATTTTTTGATAAAATCATGTGATTTAGATAATTTCTTTGAAATAAAGGAAATTTGCTCGAACGAGAGGATTTTTCATGAGATCGTGAAAATAGTAAAAATATGGTAAAATATAAAATTGGGCGCGGGACTAGTCACGACATGACTGGCCGGCTGGTGAGCCTAGTCCCCTGGCGCTTTTGTTTAATATTTATTATTATTTTCCCTTCCTATTTTGCATAGGTTCCTCGTTCGTTCGTATTTTTAAAATGCTCGTTCGTGCATTCAAAATGATGGTCTGTGTATTATCTGCTAATTACACTTGCACCATTTTTTCAGGGCTTATTCGATGCCCAGATGCCTGTTTCGTTGAATATTTATTACTAACCTGTGGAATTCTGCTGGGAAAAACCACAGATTGAAGTAACGAAATATAACGAGGAATCGTAGAATATTGCCAAATATTCAGGCGATTAATTGACGGCTCGTAGAATATTGCTGGATATTCAGACGATGGCTCGTAGAATATTGCTGGATATTCAGACGATTTAAGATAATTAATTGTTGGCTCTGTACTAGAAGGGCTTCCTGTCTAGGAGCATTAATTATCTGAGGGTTGAGCAATATGAACTTGCTGGAGTGTCATATTCCTCTTGCATAGTCGGGGAAAATCTGGTTACATCCCGAAGACGTTGTCGCTCTATACTAGCAGACATGTTGTCTAGTAGCCTCCCAATCTTTCGATTCTATACAGTATGAGATGTGCTGTGGCCTCAGCTGAGAGACTGCACATCTTCATCTTCTCTGAGAGACTTTCTCCATCAGAGGTGGCATGAGATTTCATGCACAGAGACATGAGTCTCGATCCTCATCCGATTGCCGGATCCGGAGTAATTACTGAAATTGTTGTATTCATGAGATGTGTCGTGGCCTCAGCTGAGAGACTACACATCTACACGTACTCTGAGAGACAGCCTTCTCAGTCAGAGATTTATGACATGAGCTTTCATGCTTTAATGAGAGACGTGAGTCTCAATACTCATCCGGTTGTCGAATCTGGAGTATAGTTTTATAATTCTACCCTTTGTCGAAAATCCACCATCTACAGATTGTTATGGGAAATATGTTTAGATGAGAATTAGATGAATGTTATGTTAAGATGGAGATGGAGTTGTTATGATTGAAGTTGAAGTATTGGTGGTCTGATATTGAGAGGGATTGGAAGAGTTGATGCTGTTGAGTCACAGATGAAGATGAAGATGAGGGCTTTCTGTTGATTTTAAGTTAACAAGAAGTATAGCAGGATTGTTTTGTTGTTAGTAAATTTGAGAAGTTATGATTGTATGTTAATTTGCATGGGACGAAGATGAGTTGGATAATTACAGGTATGATGGTGGTATGGTTATGAGGTAATCTTGAGAATGAATATCTCAGTTAGATGAAGTAGTCATGCAGGTTGTGATGAAAGTGATTGAAATTGAGAATTCTGGAGTTATAGTTGCGGTTTAGTGAAGCTGATGGTGTTGAAACTGAACTTGTAGTGATTCAAGATGTGGTGGATATTGAAATGATGTTGTGGTTGATTATTTGTGGAACTGATGTTGTTAGTGTTATGGTTCAAATAAAGATTATATAGTTCAGTTTGAAAGAGGAGTTGCAGGTGCAATTGGGTTGATCTGAGTATGCAGTTACATATGTTTTCAAGTTTTAGTTGTGGCTTGAGGATTGGTAGAAAAAATGTATTTGAAATGAGTTAGTCAATTTCAAGAAGATTGTGTATTAGTGTGGGAGCTGATTATATGGGAGATGTATGGTAATGTTGGATTAATGTTGCTGAAAGATTGTTAGAAATGAATGGTGTCTGTAATGGTTTTGTTTTTGGCTTTGAGTTTCCTTTCATATCAGTCAGATGTTTAACTGTTTTGTTTCACTCAACTTAGATTTCTGACTGAGTCGGCATTCTTGACTCAGTGAACCTTGACCTGGTAGGCTCGTTTGACTAGACTTGACCGTTGACTGGACTTAGACATTGACTGTTAGTCGACTCTTTTGACAGTTAGTGACCGTTAGTTGACCCAGTTGAGCCAGGCCTTGTGTAATGGGCCGAGCTAGTGGGCCGTGGAGGATCAGACTCATGGGCTTGGGCTTAGTTCCATGTATTTTTAGTTTAATGTTTTGGACCCTTATGGTCCGAATTGACCTTTGGTTCCTTCTACAAGGTGGTAGATATTCATTAGACATATCCAGTGGACTACAAAATCAATCTAATTGAGCTAGTAAACCTTTAAATGTGCTAAAGTTATATAATGAGAATGTGTAGAACCATAAATGGGCTTAGAACCATTAAATAGTTCACTTAGTCTGTAACTAGAGAATTGTATGAGATTATGTTATGAGCTTTATGTTGGCCTTTTGGCTAATCTCTTTGAGTGATTGTGTGATTAACAGCTAGTCTTTATTAACAACGATCGATTCAAGGATGAATCCGTTGATCGTGGATCTCGAGGTAGGCATGGCTTGTCATCAATTCAGGTGGGAACTCTATAACCTTCTTGTAATCATTAAGTTTACTTTATCTGCGAGCATGATGAGTCTTTAATTTCTGTAAGCATATTGTTTGTAATTCAATGGGTATGTTGTGTAATATGTGTTAGGTGGTTTCCCCGCGAAGAGTGTTTGTGTTTCCCATAGCTCTTGGCTAAGTTTTAGTAGGGAAATGCTACGTTGTTCGAATATTACCTAGTAGTCTGGCTTTACCCCGGTTGATTATTATTACATTTTATTGTCTTAAGATGGTAGTACGGCTTTACCACGGTTTATTATTACCTAGTAGTCCGGCTTTACCCCGGTTGATTATTATATATACTATTTTATTTGGGGAAGTCACTCATGTGCATATTATACTTGATTGTGCAGTCTTAGTAGTATGACTGGTTACTATGATCTTGACTTAGGAAGAAATTCTAGGTTCATCACTGGATATGGTTATTATTCGGTGACTTCGATCTACGAATAATGATTGGGCCTTTTGTGAACCTGTTGTGCGGGGTCAGATCATAGTAATCAAAATCTTATTATATTCTAGACTTAGATGGTGGCATTGGATTTTATGAGGTGTACGAATTCCACGATAATATCTTACGGTACCTGGAATCATACTATCATTTGAGACTGGAGTTATTCCTAGCATCTCCTCCTCCATTGAGTGAGACGAGGTTGGGATAACATATGTTTAGGTTGTTTAATTCTTTTCTCGTAGATCCATCCGGAGGTGGATCTTTCACGGATATTACCATTATGGACATAATATCTGGGGATATGAGTTGAAGCAATCTTCTGCTCTATGTTGCGTGTAAAAGATGTTTATCGTTTTTTCTTTAGTAGAACTGTGATGCATGCTAGTGATTACTTGAATGTTATTTGTTTCCATCGGGAACCCCTTTGGTATGATGTGCTCATTCGTTCCCACTTCAGTTTCAATAATCAGAAGCAAAGGAGCGCAAGAAAATATCAGTCTCGTAGCTAGAGCTTTATCAAATCTAATGTAGTAGTGTAACTTTTATTATATGTGTGTATCCTTTCTTTATACTGTAAACAACATATTATTATATTCTTAACACTCGAAGGACCATCATCTATATGATATCAGAGAGTTTGGGTTTTTGTTATTAGCGTTTTACGTAATTATGATTCTTACAATCTGTAATCTACTTTAGATGCTTCAATTAGGTTGTAATCCCATTAGCTAAGCAGGTTTAAGAGTTTGGGCGTCACAAAAGCCATCCTTCCATAGAAGTCAAAGTACACCAGACAAACTTATAGATGGCTCATAAGCTGACTTTGGGAAATTCAGACTTTTGGAAAGTCTAAGAATCTTGTCGGATTTGACTTTGGTTTTTTGAATAAAAATTATGTATGGGTTATGCAATTTAGACAAGTTTCTAATATGGTTCCTAGTTTTAATATCATTAAAACCTTGACAATTTCATGCAATAATTTTCATGCAGATTTTTAAATAATGATTAGAAGCAGAATTTAATGCTAGGTTGGAAAAATAGAGATGGACAAAATAAATACATATTATGAGTTTTGTAAATACTAGGATGGATATCCGACACAATCATTCATGGGTGCAGAAATATTTGCAGTTAAGTTGTTCGAAACAGTCATTGTAGTATTGTGTTGGTCCACATTAGTAGAATCATTGTTTCTCAGGATGGATATGGATGTTATGAGGGTTCATTGACGGCTCCTGATTAACATAACAGTTTCTCATTCTCTTGACATTCCTAGGACCACCCATAATAACTTCTCCAGCGGTCTCTTCTTCCATAGCATTATTTGGATCAGTTTCACCATTCTCCCCTTGCATTTCATTTTCTTCTTCAGTTGTCTCCCTAAGCCAGGCTTCATATCCAGCATGAGATAAACTATCCAGATAAAGAAGACCAGCAGTGTGGTCACAACTGTTATCAAGGTGATCAATCACAAAGCACTTGGGACAAATATATTTTTGAATGCAACTCCCAATGGTATCTGATCCGTACATCTTACCCCGAAATAGTTTTCCACCAACCTGCCCTGTGAAGAGGTTTCTGAAGATCAATTTCAATGTTACCTTTCACTGCATTTCCTGCACGAGGCCTGCAGTTCCTTGGATTAGTAGAGATCTTCCTACCTATAAAGCCTATGGCTTCATCGATGACAGCTATATTCATATGCTCTATCTTAAGGTATTTAAAATAAAGTGTGAATTTTTTATGCTTAAAGACATAATCTTTGAGAGGAATATGTGAATAATATTTTCTGTACATGAAAAAGAAGTCCATCTATTAACCACGGACCATCAGCTATCACTTCATCGCGTTCCTCTTCACTGTTTAGTCTTACAAGCATAAAATTACGCCCCATGATCCTTATCTCTTTGTTACGATACCTTCCCCATAGAGAGTTAATCTCAACTCTTATAACTCTCATCTTCATATCACTCTTCTCCATAAGCTTTCCTATAATATCATAAGCCCATTCTTCAGCCGCCTGGTTGATGTTTTTGTGAAGACCCCATTATCCTTCTTTGATTTGTAGACATATCAATATTGGCTTGTCTCAGTTTACGAGATAGGTTATTGATGGATCACTCTATGATGCATACATGACTGAATTGACTATGGTTGTAGCCTCAACTTGTTTAGATTTAACAGAGCTTTGGTTGATATAGTTTCCACAACTACACACAATATATATATACTCTTCTTTATAACCTTAATCTCAAACCTTGAGTCAAGATCTTCTTTATTCCACGTAATATAAGATTGTAAAGATAGACGAAAGAACCAAAGGTATGGTTTAAAGGCTAGATATTTTGGATGAATGAAGAAAATCTTCTGAACTACTAATATGGACCATCATCAAAACTAAGATGGTTAGCACCACTGCTGGCTGCACCACTGTTGTTTTCTCAGCTGCAAAACCCATCGCTGAATACCACCACTGGATACTCACAAAATGATTGATCAGAGACCTGCAAGATTTACAAACTCATAAGTAATGATTTTATGATGAAGGTGAATAAAACTCAAGAAATAAAATAAACCCAGAGAAAATTTTTAAACTAGAAACCTATTTCCAGAAGAATTCCACAATCTTCTAAGAAATCTAATCGTAAAACCAACAGTAAATCATGAAGAGATTGATTAAAAGCTTAACTGAACAAATTTAGAGATTAGAAACCCACTGAAATCAGAAAACTAAAAAAACCTATTTATCTGATGAGTTGACTCGTCTGTCGCCCGATCCTTAGAGCCTTTTTTTTTCAAGAGTTTTATTTGATTTGAAAGACAGTAAAGCTAAATAAAACTTACAGTAATTCCCGAAACATACAAGGGTAGAGTTTGTCATATCAAAGTCGCTATATTTAACATGGCATTTTAAGGGCGACCCCGAAAGAATTAGGGGCGACAAAAAAAGACAAAAAAATGTCACCCAAACGTAAATCTAAGCTACCACTTATCTGCGATTTTTCGAAATGGCAACTATGCCCTTCCATAATAGGTAGACAACACCTTAATCGGTAGGTTTACAAACAATATGTAGGTTAAATTGAATCACTAGATACCGATTAATGTGTGGATATTTCGGCTAAGATTCCCTTTTATAATCGGTAGCTAATCCAACTTGTAAAACTACCGATTATAAGTAGCCCCAGATTCAACCTTGCCCAAATTCCATATGTTTTGAGGGTACAGAGCCAACCATGGATGTAGCCATAATCGGAAGCAAGTATGTTACCAAACCTTACGATTATTGGTTGCCCCAAAATGAGTTTTTTCATAAATCCTTCATCTGGTGAATTTTGAAATTTGTTATATTCGGTAGATAATCCAACTCATAAACTACCGATTATAAGTAGCCCCAGATTCAACCTTGGCCAAATTCCATAGGTTTTGAGGGTGCAATTTGTGTTCAGGATGCAGCCATAATCGGTAGCAATATAGGTTACCAAACCTTACGATTATAGGTTGCCCAAAATGAGATTTTTTTAAAATCCTTCATCTGGTGAATTTTGAAATCAGCTATATTCGGTAGATAATCCAACTTGTAAACTACCGATTATAAGTAGCCCCAGATTCAAACATTTGGCAAAACAATAATCGGTAGTTTCAAAAAATAATCGGAAGAAAACTCTTGTAATCGGTAGTCTGGGGTCTATATATCCTGTTTGGAATTTGTTTTTGAGTCATTTGTGAGATATGTCCCAATGACTCACGATTGAGTGAGAGAAGAAGAAGAAAAAGAAGAAGAAGTGGGTATATGTTGCCAACTTCCGATTGTTGCCAACTTCCATAAACATGGATGGGTACGAAGAAGAACGTGAAATTGTTGAAGTTGAAGGTTCACTACCGTTTAGAGATGACGATTTGGGGTATATGTTGGATGATCCAACATTTCATGGAGATGAAACCCTAGACGACGCTTTCATGGAAGAAAATGGAGAATCACCCGAAATCGAAGATAACGATGCGTCAAACATACATGTATGTTGTTAACAAACTCTAATACCCATGTTATGTGCGTTTGTGTGTGTTTTTGAACGTGAAAATTCGATTTCTGCATGAATCGAATGCCATGAACGACATTTAATCGATAGCTAATTGAGTACAATATCTACCGATTAGAAGAAACACTCCAATATATCTACAATCGGACATTTGTTGATGTATTAAGCTACCGCATATGAAAAAAAACCCAAATTGAAAGCTCCAATTTATGACAATCGGAAGCTTTATACATCAACAAACGTCCGATTATCAAAAGTCGCCCCAAATACGAATTTATCCAAAAATGAAATATTCGTAAATGTTGGTATTTCATAATCGGTTGTTTATTAAATAATTTATCCTCCGATTCTTGAAGTTTTTTATACAGAACAATTGTACATTTTTCTATTTCGTTAATCGGTATCCTATGGTCGTACAAGACTACTGATTGATGTATAATCGGTTGCGTTTTGTCATATTTGATTCCCGATTAATATATAATCGGTTGTATATTCTCTAAAATAACTCCCAATTGTTAATGCATAACTTGTTGTTATGGTGTGTAGGCTATTGTAGCGGTTGATGACGATTATTATTTGAGGCCTGATACTTCCCTACACTATGCAAACGATTTGATATGGTCATGAATTATCTTTTCTTTTTCCAATCATGTATGTTAGATGGTTATGCTCATTATTTTTGTTTTTCTATATGCGCATATAGATATTTGGAAGTAAGAAGGAGGCAAAGGAATGGATTATGAACAAGGCAAAATAGAAGATGTGTGTGGTAGTTCAGAACAGTTGTGTGAAGGACATACGGTTTGAAATAATTTATGAGCGAGGTGGGAAGAAGAAGAGTCGGGAGGGAAAGAATAATAAGTATGTAAGGAAAACGGAGAGGAAATACCGAAGCCATATAAAGAAGATTGGATGCCCATTTAATATTCTCTTCTACAATCCCGACGGTAGGGAAAGTAAAGATTGGAAAATGTATAAAATTGCTAATGGTTGTCACAACCACGATGATTCGGAAGATCTTATTGGACATGTAATGGTTGTGAAGCTAAAACCACATCAAATGGATACGGTGAGGTCCATGCGGATCCAAAAAGCATGTGCGATCTTAAGTAAAATAAAGGCGGACGACCACGACAACTTGTCTTCTTTGTCTACAATTAAGTCGGCCCTAGCTACGATCAAAAGGACAGAATGGGGTGGTAGAACGGTCATGAAACAATCGCAGTGGTTAGATGAGTTACACGACTACATGTTGAGAACAGAAGATAAGGATGGTAAAGTGGTACGTATTTTCGTGGCACATCCTTTGATGATCCAATTGGCACAATGCTTTCATCAAATTTTGTTGATAGATGCAACTTATAAGACAAACAACTATAACATGTCGTTCTTGAACATTGCTTGTCACACTTCGGACAAAAATACGTTTACGATTGCATGGGGTTTAATGGATCATGAGAATAACGTGAGTTTCATTTGGATGTTGGAGACATTGAGGTTTATTTATAACGGCGATGATTTTCCAAGGGTTATTGTAACGGATAACGATCAAGCCTTAATGTATGCAATAACGGTAGTGTTTCCGGAAGCCCGAAACTTGCAATGTACGTGGCACATTAAATGCAACCTCAAGCTCAATTGCCATCACCATTTCCAAGCTACCAAGGAAGGGTACCAAGAGGTCGAAGGAAGAGGATGAGCGCATTAGTAAATTAACCGTGGAAGAACGAGAGGAAGAGAAGAGGTTATTTGATGAAAAATAGGAGGATGGAATGATTTGGAAAGCATTCATGAAAGCATAGGACAAGATCGTTTGGTCGAAGACTGAGGAAATTTACGAACATAACTTGAAGAAATTTGAGGATGAATATGGCAAGGACTACCCAAAACTGGTTGAGTATTGTAAAAATCAATGGTTACCGATTAAGGAGAGGTTTGTGTTTGCATGGACATATGAATATCATAACTTTAAGAACGAGGCGACAAGCATTGCGGAGGGGTCTCATGGTCGATTAAGGAAAATACTTCTAGGTAGTCAAAATGGAGTTGTGTCGATCCAAGAAGCAATCCATGAATTCACCAATCGTGATCTCGTAAATATTAGGGGTTGTATGCAATTTAGTGTACATAGATTCCCTATGGAATATGAAAATGAAATATTTCTTCTAAGGGGCATTGTTCATAAAGTTTCAAGATGGGAAATAACTCACATGATGGAACAATTGAAGCTTTATAGAGCTTACGATAACGAGAATACGGTTTATGTTTGCAAGGACATGATAGGTATTGGTCTCCCCTGTCGTCATAAAATGGGTAGGTATGTCGATGTGATTGACATCAATGATATTCATCCATTTTGGAAGCAATTAAATTTCACTCCAAGCACCCCCGTAGTTGATGGTCTGTCGTTCTTAGACTCGGAATTGTGTGCACGAATAGCCGAGCGTTATGCTACAGCAAATGACGCCAAGAAGCAAATATTGATGCACGATTTGGAGCAAGCTCTCCACCCTCGTTTAAGGGAGGTTGAAGAACTTATTAAGCAAAAGGGTGTGGTAGGCCGAACACCGAAGTGTCGAGGAGCATCGAAAGGAAACAATTGAAAGAGTATTTGTCTAATAAAATAATATTGTCTAGGCACGAGCGTTCGGAAGCCGAATTTGAAGATGAGCCGGTACCAAAGAAAAGAGGTCGTCCAAGAAAAGATCAAAGTGGACCAACCGCCCGACAAGTCAGGCCAAAGGTATCTACGGAGCCTTCTCAAGTAAGTCAAGCCGAGGCGGTGGAAGAAGTTGTGTTAGTGGAGACCCAAACTAGCTCTGTAGTTATTGATCAAATGAGCGACTTGCAACAAACACAATCAACGGAAATGGTGACTATAAAAGAAAAGTATGGTACTCTTCGTTGTCCTAGGGATTTTCATGGAAGACCAACACGATCAACGTATACGATTATAGAAGAGTATATGAAACAACTCCCTCCACTCATTGTTCCATTTGTTTTGTCCACCGACGAGGTTGATGGGGATGGAAATTGTGGGTTTCACGTCGCTACGGAACAAATTGGTTACTTTGGAGAGGCGGTTAACGAAGATGTCACCCAATGGCAATATTGAAGAACTAAGATGGCGGTACAACTAATAAAGGACAAGGATTTCTATATGGAGATGATGAAGCAAGGAGATAGACACGACAAAGAACTAAAGTTCAAAGACTTAGTTGCGCGTGTAAAGTGCCGAAAAGGATTGAAGACAATCAGATCCAAGTATTGGTTGACAATGCCAAAATGTGGATATCTCTTAGCGGACGTTTTCAATTGCGTGGTACATTTCTTTGTTCCTCCTAAGTATGGACATTCTTTTACGTTTGCACCTACAAGGACGGTTTGCGATGAATTGGTTAAAGATAGAAGAATTGTTATGGCATTTGTGAATGAGATGCATTTTATCGTTTTAAGAGTAAAGAGAGATTGCCCATTACCTCCGTTGGGTGGTTGGACGGATTACTTCCCAACGAATCATTATAAGGATCGGTTGAAACAATATGAGACCAACGTGTTGGATTGGGATCGCGTCATGAACGACAACTTTCCGGAAGGCCTACTCGAATTGGTTAGTGTTAAAGATCCTCTTTTGTATCGTTATGTAATCATTTACCACTTTTTGGACAAGTCGGAAATGATCATGAACTTGTTGGAGTGATCTTTGCTTTGGATTTCCATACTCTCGCACAAATTGGCTATATACCCTCCCCCAAAAGATTTCGGGTGTTAACCTTCCTGCTATGACATCTTCACGTCTTGTTTCATGATACCATGTTTTCACAATGGCCAAATCTTCAGCTGCATCAAACGTTGCCATGCTTGTAAGTTGAGATATAGAATGAATTCAAAAGAATAGACGATGGAAAATCTATTTGTAGAATACACGATGCTATATATGTGTTGTTTGGTGCATAAATAAGAAGAGTTTACCCTCCTTATATAGATGAGAGTCCCAACGTCTCTTTTTTTGAAAATATGGCCGTTGATGCGTACTTTTACAAGACTGTACTGAAATTACGTACAATTATTACATACAATCGGTAGTCAATGGTTGAACCATAACAACCGATTATTCATAATCGGTAGATGTTGATCGATATCTAAGTACCGATTATATGTTGTTTCAACAGAGTTCTCAGTTTCATTAGAGTAGAATAATCGGAGGATTATCAATATGTATTATCAACCGATTGTATGTGGTTTTCGAGGCACGACTAGTTTGTTTTGAACGAAATAGCCGTTGGAGTATAATCGGTAGTTAGTTAAATAATGAAAACTTCCGATTGATATAAATAATTTGAAATTCTTAACGATATCACCTACACATCATAATAATTTTACAATCATAACTTCTCATTGAACTTCCACAATTCTATTACAAGGTATTGTGATTAGCGCCTTGGACGTGTTGGACATGTCCTAAATGGATTAAATCTTTCCATTGCCCTAAGGGTTCTAAAATGAGCTTCATAACGGAAGCTTGATCTTTTCCATCTCCGTCATTCCCTGAGAGATCGTTCTATAACCTCATCATTGGTTTCACCCCTCAATCGATAATGATTCACAAGATAAGTTAAATGTACGAATTCTTCGACGTGTCCGTTTATTGAACCAATTCGGCAGAAAAGATCAGCGGAGTGACGGTTA
Source organism: Papaver somniferum (assembly GCF_003573695.1). Taxonomy (NCBI): domain Eukaryota; kingdom Viridiplantae; phylum Streptophyta; class Magnoliopsida; order Ranunculales; family Papaveraceae; genus Papaver; species Papaver somniferum. The sequence goes on from NC_039364.1 coordinate 108,033,086, forward strand.
TTTGGGTTACTGGTGTCGGCGCAGAATTTTTCGTGAATTTTCCCCAAATAACTCATACTCATTATGCCTCCTTGCCTACGTTCTTCTCCTCGTCTCGGATAGAATTGAACATAGCGCCTACATAAAGATAAATCTTCTTCAATCGTGAACTCCGTAGGATTAATGAATGGTTTGGGCATTATGTTGAAGATGATGTTGGAGAGAGTTTAAAGGTATTTGTGTTTCATAGAGAGTAAAAGGATATCATCCTTATATAGAGTTTAGAGTACCAACGGCTATTTTGTAGATGACCAACTACATAATCGGTAGTTAAATAATGTAAATCAACTTCCGATTATACAGTAGCCCCAAATTTTGTTTTTGCAGAAATCTCAATTTTTTTCGAATTTGGGAACTAGAATAATCGGTAGGTAAATAAGTTAATATGACGTCCGATTATAAAGTAGCCCCAAATTTTTTCCATGCCGAAATCACCAATTTTTGGAATTTAGGAGCTACTACAATCGATACTTTAATAACCTCCGATTATTAAGATGCCCCAAATTTTGTTTTTTGTCAAAATCTCATTTTTTTTCGAATTTAGAAACTAGAATAATCGGTAGGTTATGAAGTTATTTATGAACTTCACCTATCTACCGATTGCTAACGACCACAACATTGAGAATACTAGTAATCGGTAGATAAACCATTCATTTAACTGCCGATTGTATAAGGGTATTTTGGTAATTTCCACAAATTTAGACATCCTTTAACGTTGTATATAGGTTGGGAATAAAAAAATCGCCCTTCATTCTTTTGGCGTCGCCCCTAAAAATGTCAGGATAGTTAAACCTGTTTTAGTAAAGAAATTTTCCGAGTATTTTTCACGCAAAGAATTTCTAAGTTCTCTGTACTTTTTGATTGTGTTTTGCCAAAATATGTAAGAAATCTGACTAATTTCAGAGCTAATCTGATAAGGAAAACAAATTTATTTTTTCTAAATCTTAATTTTGTTTGATGTTATTTTATTTTTTTTCTCTAAAGGAGAGGTTCTATTAATCGTCCACCAACACCAGATGCAGAGGAAGATGAAGAAGAAGAACCCACACTTGGAGAAATCATAAACATCAAAGTAAGCCTTTTTCTGTTTCTATCTTTCGTTACAAATTCTGGGTTCCTTTTAGTTTTTGTGGTTGTTTTTTTTTTTGTTAGTTGATTTTGGGCACGAGTTAGGGTTTACTGTTATATAGTGTATGAGCTAGATTGTTAAAAGGTAACTCCACCGCTCGATGGGATCTTCTGAGCTCATTGAATCCGTTTTGTGTTTGTGTTTTTCGTGTTTAGTTGATTGAAAGTGGTGAAAAAGAAAGACTAAAGGAGCTATTGAGGGATAGGCTATATGAATGTGGTTGGAAGGATGAAATGAAAGCTTTATGCAGGTTCCTTCCTTTTCTCTACTGTCAACCTATTAATCTTAGATGAATGTAGTGACAAGTTATTAATGGATTGTGTTCCATCTGTGTTTCTTTGTTAAGAAATTGAAGTGTCCTATGAGGAAAAACACTAGTTTGATTAGGTAAGACCAAGTAGCAGAAAACAATGAACAATTACAAAACACTAGCTAGATGATTGTAGAACACTAGTTCTTCATTGGTCCTGGTGGACCAGGAAGTAGGTCGCGGCTAGAAAGTTAGCTTGTGTCTCTGTAATAGGTTAGGTGAATGGGGTGTTGGGGGAAAACCAGCATCGGTATCTTGTTTTCCTGCAAGTATGTTTTGTTGGATCTTGGTCCATTGGTTATGCGGTTGTTCTGTATATTGTGAAGGCTACAATGAACTTATTTAGAGGTATGCTAGAGAAATTAAAAGACATGTTCACAGATCTCCTTCCGGACCCATAAGTACCAAATCTGTTAAGTAGTATAGTTTCCAGCATTAACTACTTAAATTTGGTAGATTGATGTATGCTCGCTAATTTTTGATGCATAGATAAGGACCTTTCTTACACACGTAAGTGTTATTTTCGGTCCTCCTCGCCATCAGATGTTGCTTTTAATTTTTTATCTTATTTTTCAGTGAGAATTCCTTTGTTTCAAATTATGACCATATGGTCATGCTCTTGTTAACTGTTGTCCTTAACTTCCAACTTTCTTTCTGTACTTTCCTTAGGGCTTTTGCAAGGAAGAAAGGAAGGAACAATGTTACTGTGGATGACCTTGTACAAGTAATGATTCCAAAAGGCAGAGGTAAGTTGTTTGTATTTCTTTCTTCAAGCGACCAGCTTGTCTCTTTAACGTGTGACCTTGAATATCTGTTGCTTGTGGACTTCGCATTTATGTTCTAGGCATTTTTTCCTTTCTTTTTGCAGCCTCTGTTCCTGATTTTGTAAAAGAAGAGTTGTTGCATCGCATAAGAAGTTTTCTAGTATCAGCTTCTCTCTGAGCTAATCGCGGCATCAGTTTTGTACGATTTTCTTCACATGAAGATATCAAATTTTGGACGAAGCTGATGATTTTGTGGTCTAAGTTGAAGTTTCTTCAAGAGAATACAATCTGGTAGGAATAACTGAGACAGTGTGCTGCTGGTTATGTTTGTGGTGAAAGAAACTGTAATATACTTAGGATTGTGTCATAGCTTCAAAAGTGTTCTCTCCAGATTCTAACATGTCTTTCAGCTTTTATTGTTTCGAGTATTCTTTTCTTTTTTTCTTTATAATGTCTGAGACGTCTGTCTTTGAGCAAGGATGATATGATCCTGCGGTGACCTTTGCATTTTCCGTTTGTTCAGTTTACAAATAAATAGTGGCGCTTTGGTACGGTTTAAGGTGAAACCATGACTGAATTAAGGGGAACAGTTCCTAAGCTTCTGGAACCATACCAAACTATGTTTTAAAACGGTTCATGATAAAACCGAACGACTTGGTTCTGTTCTGTTAGAAACTCAGTTTCCAAGAGCTAACAGTATAATATCTGTCGGATTCAAATATCCCAGTAGTTCCATATTTAATGAACATCTTCATGAAGATTCGTGCAATTGGGTCTTCATAATAAACTTGTTTTATAACATATTTTCGTTACAATCCTTTGCACGCCCAATTTGGTCTTCCACAGTATGGATCAAGTTACAATTCTTTGCACGCTCAATTGGATCTTCCACAATATGGATCAATCACAATTCTTTGCACGCTCAATTGGATCTTCCACAATATGGATCAATCGGTTACATTCCCAACACACTCATCTTCATCATCACGAAGATTCGTGCGAGCAATCCAACACCCTCCATAAGACTGATGGTTTGACTTGTGTATAAAAAAAAACATCAGGTTAAGCATCATGTTACATTGATTCTCTCATACCCAGCCAGGTGTGTCCCAAACGATCGATTAGTAAAATCTAATTTAAAGCAAGTTTGGTTCAATACACCTATCCTATCGATGGCTTAGGTTCAGTTTCAGGGTACCACCAGAACAAAACTAAGAACCCGATCCAGTTTCAACCATACATTACATTATAAATAATGGGAGTTGGTTCTGCAAAGAAAACCCACAGATTAAATGTTGAATGCTAAAGCTATGGAGAGACTCAAATGTGACAGAGAAGATAAATTTCAGATTACAGGTGTTGCAAGATGCAACAGAAAATATACGAGCATTATAACAGCAATAGAACCTTTCACAAAGAAACTAACGTCCCTTTCGATTCTCATCTGTACGACTGTACCACAAGGTAAAAACAGTAAAACACATACACACAACAACTCCATGGGCTTCGCCGTTACACATGGTATTTTTCCTTCAAACTCTGAACAGTCTGTTTGAAACTATGACGATTTATAATCATTTATATATAATATACTAACTACCGAGTAATTGTCGAGGGTTTCCTCTCAGTACCTATCATGCAAAATACATGGACTTCTCCTTCAAGTGGGACGGGTCAACAAAACCAGACTTGCTACGAAGCTTACGCTTTAGTGGAAAATCTGAGGAAACACAGCTGACTCACATGGTTCACAATGCACCAAAATACTTGAGTAGTACTATCACTACTGCTGGGCAATCTTCTTACACACACTTAAGTACCCAGTTATGCTTGTCAGATTCACATGCTACCACCTTGTTCACACAAGTCGAGTAACGCCAATGTCTGTAAAAGAAACACCAAACAGATAGCCCACAATAATCAGTTTTACGTCACTCTGATAGAAAGTAAAATACCTTACAACATAAAAGACAAGCATGAATCACTTGCTGAATCATAAAAGACAAGGATGAATCCAGGGTAAACGTCTAGCATCATCTTACCTCAGGGATGGACAGTTCGAGACGAAACTTTGGCCCATCATAGTGATGCAAAACTGGCCTGAAAGAGTCTTCCTCCAAGGCCTTGCAGATTTTCCTAATGCGGATCCTTACCTAATGTTGTTTCAGAAAATCCATAAATTAGGGTTACTGCGCCAATATGTGGCCCAAAAACAACAACACCAAACCTTGATAGTCATCATACCTGGGCAGGGAACCTTGATTCACCTTTACATTTCTTATCTTCCCAAGCAGTTGGATCGATGTTAGAACCTCCAAAACTCACTGCCTGACAGTAAGCAAAACATTAAAGTGAGTCTAACGGGACAAGATTCAAGCATAAAAGTTAATGTACAAAAGGTAGCATTTAACTGAAGAACAGTTATACAAGTTATAAAGAATGTAAGTCACTCTCTGGAAACAACTAGAACTAAATGCTCAGAAATCAACCACTGAGATAACTAAATAACCATGATATCCACACATAAAGGGTGACAAGTAGAGGAGCAAACCTCAAATATCCCATGTAGTTGGTGAGTTGTGTAGTTGTAGAGGAACAAAGGTAACCCTGGTGTTATTGCTCGAACAGAATCTCTGTACCTTGGTGGTAAGCCTGTCAAATGAAAAAAATACAAATGTTTAAGATACCAAACTCAAGACCACCAGTACACAATACTAAAACACAAAGTTAACAGAGATAAATCACGTAAGTACCAAAGAGCTGTCGCTTGAGATCTTCTTGCATCGTATCATTGTTGCACACGAAAATGTAACCCCCGAGAACCTCGTTGCGTGGAAGTGTTTCAGTTAAAGGCAGAGTCTTAAACCTCTTATCAACAACGTTACTGGTATTGTCATTGTTAATATTTACGTTGTTGTTGTTGTTTTTGCTGGATTCTTTAACACTATGGATATTGTTACTAAACTTACTCGAAACTGGCAAATTCATATTCACATTATGGTAATTGCCACCATTTCCTTTCTGGTATGCCGCATTCACATTATAAACCCCGTTCCTGAACGCTCCCTTGGTAACATTCTCAGTAGCTTTCGAATCCAAATTCATCATATTGATGTTCATATTATCAAACTTCCTGATACTATCAAACTTGTTCGAATTCTCATACTTGTTGATATTATCAAACTTGCTGAAATTCTCAAACTTGCTGAAATTCTCAAACTTGTTAATACTATCTTCCTGGAACACAAATTTGTGGCGTGTTCTTGCTTCTACAGCTCCCTTTGAGAGATCAAGATTATTCGTCCTCTCGCCTTTTAGTCTTGTCTGTTCAGCTAATTTAGAAGCTGCCATAAACCACTGATGATCCTCAGATACTTTTGTTGTTTGTCCTCTTAACTCATCCCCTAATTGCCAAAAGCTTAGTTGACTGTCCATCTTCCAAAATCTTGCCTAAAAATACAAACTAATCAGTTTCACCAACCAAACCCTAAATTGAAATCAACACGATATACAAAATTGATACGATTTTGAGCTCTAAACATACGAAAATAAGCAAGATCTAACAACAAACTCATCAACAAGTACTAAATGAAAACATCAGAAATGAACATTAGAAACTAATTTGAGAAAGAAATTTTTTTAGGAAAGTTAGATCTGACTTACCTAAACAGAAATTAGAGGTGTGTAAGTAAATCTCTGAAAGATCGATTTCTGGAGAGTGAAGATGAAGCCCTAGATTTTGGGATCCTTATAAGAACCCCTCTTTTTTTCTCTTCTCCTCCTCCTCCTCCTCGTCTATGTTGGAAGACTCGCACGATAGAGAATTGAAAAGGGGCTATTTTTTACTTTGGTTATATATAGACAAGGATTTGCGATTACATTATTGCCCTTTGAAGACACGTAATAATTGAGGAAAAATGAGTGAAAGGTTAGTAAGAGAGGATTAATACAAAAAAATATGTTACTGATTTTGTATTATCCCACGGGTAGACCACTGATTACCAGATATTTAACGAGGTGTCGGTAGTAGAGCTGGCACGGGACTCGCCCGTTACGAGTTCCACGGGTTCGGATTCATACGGGTTGAAATTCTTCACGGCTTGTCATTTCTTCAATCCGTGCCTGTAACGAGTTGAACCCGCGGGTTCACAGGTTAGCCCGCCCGTTAAGACTGATTGTCTTAGGAAGAGGGATTCAGAAAGTCTAAAAGGTGAACTAGTTCTAACTAAAACAATGACATCAGATGACATCTATTTCTACTTTATGGTTGAGCCATTATCTCTTAACCTAACACAGTAGACATAAACAAGTAATTAACCATTTTACTAACTGAGGAAAGCTTAAAAAATTCTAACCTTTAATTAGCTTGCGCCACGTATTTACAATTCTTGATTAAGAAAGCAACAAACAGACAAATTTAGTTATCGTTCTTTGCAAAACGAAAAAATTATTAAACAGACGTGGTATCCAAGTACCACTTGGCAGTTTTTCATGAGCAGCTTAAGAATCTTTGATTCTCACTAATCACTATTTGCTTAACTCACTGGTTTGACTCGACTCCAAAAATACGACAGCAATTGTTAATGTGACCACAGACAGCATCATTCTCGCGAATACGAAAATAGTATACCTAACGACTCCAAAAAGATAGCTCAGTAGTAATAATATCATGTTATATCCGTCTTCACGGGTTTACGGGTTGAACCCTGCGGGTTCACGGGCCGGGACGGGTTAACCCGTTTACTCACAAGCCGACATTTCTCCAATCCGAACCCGGCTTGTTTCGGCTTCGGGTTTTCACGGGCTGGGCACGAGTTAACCCGCGGGTTTTGACTTGTTTGCCAGCTCTAGTCGGTAGGAATGAATGGACTTATCATGATATTTATACGGTGTGATAATAACGTTGCAAGGCTTAATTGACAATTTCATGGTTCAAATGTTTAGTTTCCGTGAATTATCCTTTTTGCCTATTGCTCCCGCCAGATAAATTTTTTATGGGGCGTTTCCTGATGGGGGCATGGGGGACAAATTATACGTTGACATGGTAATCAATATTTTCTCCAAAATTACACTTTTTTGATGTTTAGGAAAATAATCGTTTGGTCCTTTTTTAGGTGGTTGGTGTGCCAATGGAAAACACACAGAAACTTGCAAGTATACAAGGCCAAGTTTATAGAATAGAAGGAAAGCAGGGGAAAGTCCACAGGGAGTGGGAGCACTATAAGAGAAACCTAAGCTAACAATGGAGACAGTGAGCAAGACAAAGTAATATGGCATACAAAGTGGCAGAAGTAAAGAACCAAAGCAGCAAGGAAAACAGCTAAGAACCAAGGCTTGGAAGCCAAGGGCAAAGGGAGATTTTGTGCACTGTTTTCAGTGCACAGAGACTACAAATTGCAAGACAATAGCTAAGAAAAATAAACTGAATTTGAAGCAAAGCAATACTGAAAATGTAAGTGACTGAGAAGGAAATTGTGGCTAAGCCAAGGCTTAGATTCCACCTTGTGTCCTAATCAAATAGCATATTCCTAGGTTGAGTTGAGTCATATGCATACAATAGAAAGGAAAGAAAAACAGCTTGCTAACAGGAATACCCCTAGTATTGACTGTCTTTTGACAGCACAATCAATCACAAGCAATCATAGCACTGCTTTCTTCCCAATGCACAAGAAAAACAAGCATATGGCATCCTATCCTAACAATTTACCATTTGACAGTGCACCAAGGCTTCATCAAAGCCTTAGCTTGTGCTAATTAGCTCATACTACACATGATAATAACAATAACATTCATAATATAAGATAAATTAAACACAATAATCAACATTCAAAATAAATCAAAACAAGCACAACTTTCACTGTTAACTACATAGATGAACTGAAATTTGGAATTGCATGAATTTTGTTTCAAGTTTCTACTGGCTAGTCCAGAGATCATCCCCTTTTATTGCCCCCCCCCCCACCCCCACACAAAACATTACAAATTTATACTCCCCATATCAGAATTAGGGTTCCAACCCCTTTTCCCCAAAAACAGAAAATTAGGTAAAATTGATTTACCTAATGTGTTGAGATACTCACTCCATCTCGTCGACCCACTCTCCAATTACTTCTTCTCGTTCATCTCATGCTCCAATTGTTGCTTTAACATCACTTATATCCCCAATTTCTCACCTAGGGTTTCAGTGAGAAGAGAGATGAGAAATTGGAGAAATTAGTGGTTGATAAAGAGATAGCACGTGATGGTGATGATGGGCTTAGGTTTAGGGTTGGTTTGGTGGCGTAGATGGTGGAGTGATTTGGGGAGAAGATGGTGGTGATGGAGACGGACATGGTGGTGGTACGGGTTCTGAAGGAAGAAGAGATGGAGAAGAAAGAAGAAAGAAGAAAGGTGCGTTTGGCTGGGTATAGGGTGTTCGATACTTGGGTGTTAGGCGGGTTCAGCGAGGTTTGATGATCTGCGACAAGGAGCGATTGATGGGAAGATGGTAGGTGGATCCAACGGCGATACGGAGGTAAGCGTGTAGCGACCGTCGGATGAAGGGATGTAGCAAAACGGACGACCCAAGATGGAGATGGGCGTTGTGATGTAAAGCGGGGGCTTCGGAGTTTGATGTGCGATGATGGAGCGACCGTAGGATGCTGAAATGCTTCGATCTGACGGCTGAAATCCGATACGGGCTTGGATATAGAAAATGGGTTTGGGTAAGGGTTTTGGGCCTTGGGTATGCCAAGCCCATATCTTCTTTAAGAACAATTCTTCCTCTTCAAGCCCACTTCTAGCCTTTTGGTCTTGTGCACGACATTCTTCGCGGCTTCCTTGCGTAATTCCTCCCGGCTTTTCATTACTTTTCTGCTCTATTCCGCTCCGCAATTCATCCAAACTTTATTTATTACCTAAAAATATAAAATTAAGTAAGTCTTGAAAACAATGAAAATACAGAATATGGGATAAAATGTAGAATTACTGCGCAAAAGATGAGTTAAATGCCAATAAAAAGGGATAAATATATACAATATTTGGCACTCATCAAATACCCCCAAACCTGAATTTTACTTGTCCTCAAGTAAAACAAAATTAAGGAAATCCTACCTATACCACTGTCGCTGGTCTCTCGAATGCATTTAGCATATGCACTAAGACTTTTAAACCACTAAGTGTCCCTAGTGGACGAGTTGAAGTCTCGTGAAGGTTTTCTTAGAACGTACCTACAAAGTTCTAGGTCAAAATATAAGCTCAGATTCCATCAAATGTGACATGTGCAAGTCAGTTTAAGCTCACAGCAAAATGGAGATGTCAATCTAGCTATCAAAGGCACAATCCTAGCACTGATAACAAAAAAAGACATGTGATAAGAGTGTAAAGTGTATCTACACATGTGTAAAGAAAGATCTGAAGTTATGACTACTAATCACCAAGAGATAGTTTCTCAGGCTAAGAACCAAGGTCGAAATCTAGCTAGCTGTCCGGACTTTACGAGAATTGTGAATGAGTTGGAGGTATTTCACAATTACTCGCGTTGTACATCAATGGCATACACCCTCCTTGCTTATTACAATGAAACAACAAAATGACTATTTACATGACTCTTATTTACATTGACTATTCTCTTTTTATTTTTGGAACAAGAGATGATGGAATTGATAAATACTTGATTTTTTTGTATTTTTCTGATATATATATATATATATATTTTTTTTTTTTTTAAGGAGACACTTTTGATACATATACAAAAGGAAACAAAAGATTACATGACACTTTGCAAGAGGTAGCCCTTTTTGATGCACCCAGTTAAATTCGATGGTTGTCTTTCTTAATGTAACCTCCACCTTCTATCCCAACCAACCAAAGAACAAGCTAGTCAAGTTTCGTTCAGTATTCTAAAGTGATTGGCAATCGTAACTTCCTATCAAACACCTTGAAGATCGAGGCCATACATGTATTGGTAGATCGTGCGCGTGCAAATTTCTTATCACTATGTGAATTGTGCTAGAATCAGGGTGCCTAAATATCTAGACTAAGACTCCTAATAATTATACATATTTGCACAAGAATCAACATTTCAAGGTAAATGAGCTCCATTTTTATGATTTTTCATTTTTTAATTTTTTTTTGAATTTTTCAATTTTTTTTCAAAAAGATGGAGTTTTGTTTTCAATTATGGCAAATTATCATGGTATCTACTCTATACCCCCAAACCTAAACTAAACATTGTCCTCAATGTTTCAAAATATGGAAAGAATTATAAAACAATATATGAAGAGGAACATGCTGAGTAGAGTAAAAGGAGAGAGAATACCCGATTGTACGGCGACAGCTCGATTAAAACTCCGTTATTTCAAGGCAAAAATCCATCATATTAGTAGTCACAATGGATGAGCACACAATATACACAAAGGGAAATTTAACTAACACATTATCTACAAGAAAATTTTTGGTTTTTAATGGGATTGGACTTTTTGGAAAAAAATAATTTGGTTTTGTTGGGATACATTTGGTTTTGATGGGAAAACGAAAAATTTTGGTTTTTAGGGAAACATTTGGAAAACTGTTTGGTTATTTAGGGAAAGAGTGGACCAGTTTAGTCCACATAGACTGGGTCCTCCAGGTTGGTTGTTTCAATGTCGGGTGGAAATGGCTCAAGGAATGGCTTTAATCTCTGCCCGTTGACTTTGAAAACGTTCTTGTTGGAGACATCCTCTAGCTCTACAGCTCCATGAGGAAAAACTGTGCGTACTAGGTACGGACCCTTCCATCTGGAACGCAGTTTTCCTGGAAAAAGATGTAATCGGGAGTCATACAGCAAGACTTTCTGACCAGGAGTGAAGGATTTGCGCAGAATACGCTTATCATGAAATATCTTCATCTTTTGCTTGTACAGCTTGGCACTGTCATAAGCCTCATTTCTCAATTCTTCCAACTCGTTGAGTTGAAGTTTCCGTTGAATTCCAGCTTCGTCCAGAGAAAAGTTCAGCTCTTTGACTGCCCAGTAGGCACGATGTTCTAATTCCACAGGTAGATGGCACGGCTTTCCATACACTAGACGATAGGGGGACATGCCAATTGGTGTCTTATAAGCTGTTCTATAGGCCCACAAAGCATCATTCAATCTCAATGACCAATCTTTCCTGGACGGGTTAACTGTCTTCTCGAGAATGTGCTTAATTTCCCTATTAGAAACTTCTACTTGTCCACTGGACTGAGGGTGGTACGGAGTAGCAACCTTGTGAGTTATGCCATACTTGCGTACTAAAGACTCAAAGTACTTGTTGGTGTGAAAATGGGAAGCACACAAAACACTTGCAAGTATACAAGGTCAAGATTTGTAATAAAAGGGGGAGTAGGGGTTTGTCCACAGGGAGAGGAGCATATAAGAAGTTTTCCTAGCTAAAGTGTGTAGTGAGCTAAGGGCAGGCAAGGTAAATGGCATACAGACAAGAATGCAAGGTAAGTAAAGAAAAACAGACAATAACCAAGGCTTGGAAGATAAAGCAGCAAAGAAACAGCCAAGAAAAGCAGCAAATAACCAAGGCTTGGCAGCCAAGGGCAGGGTGAGTTCAGTGCACTGACTTCAGTGCACAGTAGCTACAAAGTGCAAGAAAATGAAAGGCAAGAAAAGTAACTGAAGAAAATGACTGATCAGGAAGCAAACTTAGAACTGAAAATGTAAATTACTAAGAGGGAATTGGTGGGTAAGCCAAGGCTTATGATCCACCTTGTGTCCTAATCAAGTGACATGTTTCTAGGTTATGTTCATTCCTAAGCATACAACTAGAAATGGAAGAACACCAACTTGCTCACTAGTCTACCCCTAGCATTGGCTGTCTTTTGACAGTACAGCCAATCACAGGCTCTATGAGCATTGGCATCTCTCATTTGCACAATCAAAACATACAAGGAAGTAACTATCCTAGCTCATTTACACTTGACAGTGCACAAGGCTTCACTGAGCCTTGGCCTGAAGCTGATTAGCTCATGCTAACCATATTATGGCAACATACATACATTAACATAGATAATTCATACACATTTAGCAACATATCAGATAACCAAGAACATATGCAATACTCAACTGTCACTGAATAGCACTGAAATTTGAAGTTCATAAAAATTGTAGCAAATTCTCTACTGGCTAGTCCAGAGAGGTATATAGTGTCCTTCACACACTTCACACAACACCCATTTATACCCAATACACATTTTTTGGTTTTCCCCAATTTTCCCCCAAAATCAGTAGAACTAGGGTTTGGTGAAATTGATTTACCTACTGTTGATGAGATACTCGCTCCATCTCGTCGACCCATTCTTCTATTTCTCTTCCTGAGTCATCTCCCGCTCCAATTGCTGCTCTAACATCAACTTATATCTTCAATTTCTCACCTAGGGTTTCAGTGAGCAGAGATGAGAAATTGAGGAGATTAGTTGATGTAAAACGTGATAGTGATGATGGGTATAGGTAGAGTGATTTGGGGAGAAGATAGTGGAGTGATTTGGGGTGAGGTGGTGGTGATGGAGACGGACATGGTGGTGGTACAGGGCATGGTGGTTCTGCAGAGGGGGTTGATGGAGGAGATGGTTCGATGGAGAAAGGGAAGGGTGCGTTTGTTTGAGGTGTAGGTGCTCGGTCGCTAGGGTGTGAGGCGAGTGTATCGAGTTTGATGATCTGCGACGCTGAGCCGTGGGATAGGGAGATGAAAGATCAATCGGACGGTGAGATGAAGTGAAGCTTGTAGCGACCGCTGGATTTTTTTATACAACGAAGTTAACGGCTCTAGATGGGGTTAGGTGTTGTAGTGTAAGGCGGAGATATCAAACGTTGATGAACAGCAAGGGAGCGACCGTTGGATTCAACTACCATCTAATCTGAAGGCTTGGAATTTCAGCGCTGTGGTGCTTGGCAGAGACTTCAGATTTTGATGCTCTATGAAGGAGCGACCGTTGGATGCTTCTGGGAACTGATCTGACGGCTGAGAACGGAGGCGCTTTTGTGTGTAGAAAATGAGGTTGTGCGCACCATTCTTCGCGGCTTCCTTGCGTAATTTCTCCCGGCTTTTCACTACTTTTCTGCTCTTTTCGCTCCGCGACTCATCCGAACTTTATTTACTACCTAAAAATACAAAATTAATTAATAAAAATATTTATTCTTGAAAACAATGAAAATACAGAATATGGGATAAAATGTAGAATTAACGCATAAAAGATGAGTTAAAATGCCAACAAAAAGGGATAAATATATACAATATTTGGCACTCATCAAATACCCCCAAACCTGAATTTTACTTGTCCTCAAGTAAAACAAAACTAAGGAAATCCTAACTATACCACTGTCGCTGGTCTCTCGAATGAATTTAGCGTATGCACTAAGCCTTTTAAACCACTAAGTGTCCCTAGTGGACGAGTTGAAGTCTCGTGAAGGTTTGCTTAGAACGTACCTACAAAGTTCTAGGTCAAAATATAAGCTCAGATTCCATCAAATGTGACATGTGCAAAACAGTTTAAGCTCACAACAAAATGGAGATGTCAATCTAGCTATCGAAGGCACAATCCTAGCACTGATAACAAAAAAAAGACATGTGATAAGAGTGTAAAGTGTATCTACACATGTGTAAGTTATGACTACTAATCACCAAGAGATAGTTTCTCAGGCTAAGAACTGAGGTCGAAATCTAGCTAGCTGTCCGGACTTTACGAGAATTGTGAATGAGTTGGAGGTATTTCACAATTACTCGCGTTGTACATCAATGGCATACACCCTCCTTGCTTATTACAATGAAACAACAAAATGACTCTTTACATGACTCTTATTTACATTGACTATTCTCTTTTTATTTTTGGAACAAGAGATGATGGAATTGATAAATACTTGATTTTTTTGGAAACACTTTTGATACATGTACAAAAGGAAACAAAAGATTACATGACACTTTGCAAGAGGTAGCCCTTTTTGATGCACCCAGTTAAATTCGATGGTTGTCTTTCTTAATGTAACCTCCACCTTCTATCCCAACCAACCAAAGAACAAGCTAGTCAAGTTTCGTTCAGTATTCTAAAGTGATTGGCAATCGTAACTTCCTATCAAACACCTTGAAGATCGAGGCCATATATGTATTGGTAGATCGTGCGCGTGCAAATTTCTTATCACTATGTGAATTGTGCTAGAATCAGGGTGCCTAAATATCTAGACTAAGACTCCTAATAATTACATATTTGCACAAGAGTCAACATTTCAAGGTAAATGAGCTCCATTTTTTATGTTTTTTCAATTTTTTAATTTTTTATTTTGATTTTTCAATTTTTTTTTTTTTTTTTTGGAATTTTTCAATTTTTTCAAAAAGAAGGAGTTCGTTTTCAATTATGGCAAATTATCATGGTATCTACTCTATACCCCCAAACCTAAACTAAACATTGTCCTCAATGTTTCAAAATATGGAAAGAATAAAAAAACAATATATGAAGAGGAACATGCTGAGTAGAGTAAAAGGAGAGAGAATACCCGATTGTACGGCGAAAGCTCCGTTATTTCAAGGCAAAAATCCATCATATTAGGAGTCACAATGGATGAGCACAAAATATATACAAAAGGAAATTTAACTAACACATTATCTACAAGAAAATTTTGATTTTTAATGGGATTGGACTTTTTGGGAAAAATTTGGTTTTGTTGGGAGACATTTGGTTTTGATGGGAAAAAGACAAATTTTGGTTTTTAGGGAAAGATTTGGAAAACTTTTTGGTTATTTAGGGAAAGAGTGGACCAGTTTAGTCCACATAGACTGGGTCCTCCAGGTTGGTTGTTTCAATGTCGGGTGGAAATGGCTCAAGGAATGGCTTTAATCTCTGCCCGTTGACTTTGAAAACGTTCTTGTTGGAGACATCCTCCAGCTCTACAGCTCCATGAGGAAAAACTGTGCGTACTAGGTACGGACCCTTCCATCTGGAACGCAGTTTTCCTGGAAAGAGATGTAATCGGGAGTCATACAGCAAGACTTTCTGACCAGGAGTGAAGGATTTGCGTAGAATACGCTTGTCATGAAACAACTTCATCTTCTGCTTATATAACCTGGCACTGTCATAAGCCTCATTTCTCAATTCTTCCAACTCGTTGAGTTGAAGTTTCCTTTGAATTCCAGCTTCGTCCAGAGAGAAGTTCAGCTCTTTGATTGCCCAATAAGCTCGATGTTCTAATTCCACAGGTAGATGACATGGCTTTCCATACACCAGACGATAAGGGGACATGCCAATTGGTGTCTTATAAGCTGTTCTATAGGCCCACAAAGCATCATTCAATCTTATTGACCAATCTTTCCTAGACGGGTTAACCGTCTTTTCTAGAATGTGCTTGATTTCCCTATTAGACACTTCCACTTGTCCACTGGTCTGAGGGTGGTACGGAGTAGCAACCTTGTGAGTTATTCCATACTTGCGTACTAAAAACTCGAAGTGCCTATTGCAGAAATGTGACCCACCGTCACTGATGATAGCTCTAGGGGTACCAAAACGTGAAAATATGTTCTCCTTTAGAAATGAAAGTACCACCTTGTGGTCATTTGTTCTGGTTGCTATGGCTTCTACCCACTTAGAAACGTAATCAACTGCGACTAGGATGTACAACTTGCTGTCAGACATGGGAAATGGACCCATGAAGTCTATCCCCCAAACATCAAAAATCTCCACAATCAAAATGGGGTTTAATGGCATCATGTTTCTCCTCGAAATGCTTCCTAGCTTTTGACAGCGTTCACAAGCAACACAATAATCATGGCAATCCTTGAACAATGATGGCCAATAGAATCCACACTGCAAGATCTTTGCAGCGGTTTTCTTGGCACTGAAATGGCCTCCACATGCTTGGTCATGACAGAAAGATATCACATCTTTCTGTTCAGTGTTGGGGACACATCTCCTAATGATTTGGTCCGGGCAGTACTTAAACAAATATGGGTCATCCCAAAGGAAATGTTTGACTTCAGCCAGGAATTTAGAGCGGTCTTGTCTCGACCAACGTGAGGGCATCCTACCTGTAGCTAGGTAGTTAACAATATCAGCAAACCAAGGAAGGTCTGAGATAGACATCAGCTGTTCATCTGGGAATGATTCTCTAATCAGCTCAGATTCATCAATAGACTCTAAAGTTAATCTAGACAAATGATCAGCAACCACATTCTCACAACCTTTCTTATCACGGATTTCGAGATCGAATTCCTGTAATAAGAGTATCCATCGAATAAGGCGAGCTTTAGCATCCTTCTTGGAAAGAAGATACTTCAAAGCCGCATGGTCTGTGTATATGATGATCTTAGACCCTATCAGATAAGATCTAAACTTGTCTAATGCGAAAACGACGGCAAGCAATTCCTTCTCGGTAGTTGAATAATTGAGTTGGGCATCATTAAGGGTTTTGCTAGCATAGTATATCACATATGGTAGTCTATCAACTCGCTGTCCTAAAACAGCACCAACAGCATAATCAGAGGCATCACACATAAGTTCGAATGGAAGCTTCCAATCGGGTGGTCGGACTATAGGAGCGGTGGTGAGAAGGGTTTTTAATTCCTCCCATGCCTTCACACAAGCAACATCGAAATTGAAGGCAACATCTTTGGAGAGAAGACTGCACAGAGGTCTGGAGATTTTGCTGAAATCTTTGATGAATCGCCGGTAAAAACCAGCATGACCTAGAAATGATCTGATCTCCTTCACAGAGCGAGGTTGTGGTAGATGTTGAATGAGGTCAACTTTAGCTTTATCCACTTCAATTCCTTTTTCTGAGATGATGTGTCCTAGAACTATTCCTGAATTCACCATAAAATGGCATTTTTCCCAATTTAGAACAAGGTTCTTTTCTTTACATCTGGATATCACGAGGGAAAGATGCTTCAAACATTCGTCAAACGAGGAACCAAAAACAGAGAAATCATCCATAAAGATCTCGAGAAAACTATCTATCATGTCAGAAAAAATGCTCATCATGCAACGCTGAAAAGTAGCAGGTGCATTACACATCCCGAAGGGCATACGTCTATAAGCAAACGTCCCAAATGGACACGTGAATGTAGTTTTTTCCTGATCTTCCGGAGCAATGTGAATTTGGTTATAACCGGAAAAGCCATCTAGAAAACAGTAGTGACTGTGTCCAGACACACGTTCTAGCATTTGGTCAATGAAAGGGAGCGGGAAGTGATCTTTCCTTGTTACTGTGTTCAACTTCCTGTAGTCGATGCATACTCGCCATCCTGTGGTTGTACGAGTAGGGACTAATTCATTCTTGTCGTTCTGAACTACAGTAATGCCTGACTTCTTAGGCACAACTTGAATGGGACTAACCCATTTGCTATCGGGAATTGGGTATATGATACCCGCATCTAGTAGTTTCAGGATCTCTCCTTTGACTACATCTCTCATGTTAGGATTAAGTCTCCTTTGCATTTCCCTCGATGGTTTGGCATTCTCTTCAAGGTTAATGTGGTGCATGCAAATGGTGGGACTAATTCCTTTGATATCTGAGATGGTCCATCCTAAGGCCTCTTTGTGTTCCTTAAGTACTTCTAAAAGCTTACTTTCCTGTTCCGTGTCTAAACATGATGAAATAATGACGGGTAAAGTATCAGAAGAACCTAGGAATGCGTACTTCAACGTACTAGGCAATGTTTTCAATTCAAGCTTGGGTGGCTCAACAATAGATGGAATAAGCTTGGAATCAGAGAGTAAGGGTGGTTCCACTTCATATTTCCTTTCAGTGACGTCCATTTGAGGTACAGATTCGAGCAGAGATAGGACGTCACTACAGTATGCATCATCATAGGAATCTGAGTTAAAGTTCTCCATACATGCTTGAAAGGGGTCGACGGATAGAATGTTAGTCAACGAATCTTGCATTAATCCTTCAATCATATTAACTTCATGCACATCATCATCATCAAGATTCACAGGTTGTTGACTAATATCGAACACATGTAATTCTACCGTCATGTTGCCAAAAGACAGTTTCAACACTCCATTACGACAATTAATGATTGCGTTGGACGTAGCCAAGAAAGGACGTCCTAAGATGACAGGAATGTGACAGTCTGGGTTTTGTACAGGTTGAGTGTCTAAGACAATGAAGTCTACGGGAAAATAGAATTTGTCAACCTTGATCAAAACGTCTTCGACCACTCCACGAGGAATCTTGACAGATCGGTCTGCCAGTTGTAGAGTGATAGATGTTGGTTTCAACTCCCCAAGACCTAACTGCTCATAAACAGAATATGGCAGTAGGTTAACACTTGCACCTAGGTCTAATAACGCTTTATTGACCGTGTGTTCTCCTATAGTGCAAGAAATTGTTGGACATCCTGGATCCCTAAACTTGGGTGGAGTTTTGTTCAGAATGATGGAACTCACCTGCTCAGCTAAGAAAGCACGTTTTTGCACATTGAGCTTGCGCTTTTGAGTACACAAGTCTTTGAGGAATTTTGCATAAGCAGGGATTTGCTTGATTGCTTCAAGAAAAGGAATGTTGATGTTGACTCTCTTGAACAGATCTAACATCTCATTGTAATGGGTACTTTTCTGTTGATAGATCAATCTTTGAGGAAATGGGGCAACAGGAGAATGAGTTGGCAAAGGGACATTCACAGCAGTAGAATTGTCAGGCTTTCCAACTTGCTCAGGTTCTTTGGTTTTCTGGGGTTGTGGAGACAGCGTGGAATTTGTATCAGATTCATTAGGTTCGCCCACGTTGTTCTCGATGACTTTACCACTTCGGAGGGTGGTAATGGCATGGATTTGATCAGGTGAGGTTTCAGTGCAGGCTGTTGTGCCTGTTTGAAATATCCTCTTTGGATTTTGTTGGGGTTGGCTCGGAAGTTTACCCTTTTCTCTCTCACATATTTGATCCATCTTTTGATCTAGATTTTTCTGACTTTGCATCAAACTCTGGAACATTTCCTCTAGGGTGGATAATCTCTTGTCTGTATTTTGTTGAGGATATGATTGTTGTTGAGAGTTTGATTGTTGTTGAGGGTTTCTCGGGTGTTGATAACCTTGATTGTTCTGATATCCCTGATTGTTTTGATAGCTCTGATTGGGTTGAGATGGTCCTCCTTGAGTGGGTCCTTTTGACCATGAAAAGTTAGGGTGGTTTCTCCATCCTGGATTGTAGGTCTGTGAATAAGGGTTATGCTCTGGTTTCTGAAACATGGCATGTGCCTGTTCAAGCCTAGACTCCTGGACTGCAAGCAAATCGGGACAATTTTGGAATTGATGGTTGGGATCGTTACAAGCAGCACAAACAGATGAAGCGACATGTTCTCGGAGAGTAGTGGTGGAAGGTTTTGAATTTTTATGTAGTTCTAACTCTTCTAATCTCCTAACTATTGATGCCATGTTTGCTCTACCCTCAAAATCCGCTTCAATCCTAAAAGCCTTTGCTTCGGATGTAGTCTTTCTGGTTTCACGGATGGATTCCCACTGTTGCGTCTTTTCAGCTACTTCAATTAAGAAGTCCCAAGACGCGTCAGCAGTTTTATCTACGAATAGACCATTACACATCGACTCAACCGTTGTTCGGGTGGACACATCTAGACCTTCATACAAAATTTGCACAAGTCTCCATTTTTCAAAACCATGATGGGGACATTGGAGCAATAATTCATTGAATCTCTCCAAGTATCTAGCTAAGGTTTCACCCTCTAATTGCACAAAGCTATTCAGACTTTGACGAATCGTCGCAGTCTTGTGGTTCGGGAAAAACTTTTTGAAAAACTCCTTTATGAGGTCATCCCATGTCATGATGGATTGAGGCTGTAAAGCATAGAGCCAGGCCTTTGCCTTATCTTTCAGGGAGAAAGGAAAAAGCCTTAACTTCAGGGTTTCGTCGGTCATTTGAGTGAAACGCAGAGTTCCACAAATTTCCTCGAATTCTCTCACGTGGTGGTACGGGTTTTCATTCTCAACACCTCTAAAAATAGGAAGCATCTGTATTGTGCTAGATTTCAGCTCATAATTGATGAGTGCCAAATATTGTATATATTTATCCCTTTTTGTTGGCATTTTAACTCATCTTTTATGCGTTAATTCTACATTTTATCCCATATTCTGTATTTTCATTGTTTTCAAGAATAAATATTTTTATTAATTAATTTTGCATTTTTAGGTAATAAATAAAGTTCGGATGAGTCGCGGAGCGAAAAGAGCAGAAAAGTAGTGAAAAGCCGGGAGGAGTTACGCAAGGAAGCCGCGAAGAACGTTGTGCATAAGACCAAGAGGCTAGGAATGGGCTTGAAGAAGAAGAATTATCCTTAAAAAAGATATGGGCTTGGCATACCCAAGGCTCAAAGCCCTTTCTCAAACCCATTTCCACTATCCAAGCCCGTATCGGATTTCAGCCGTCAGATCGAAGCATTTCAGCATCCTACGGTCGCTCCATCATCGCACATCAAACTCCGAAGCTCCCGCTTTACATCGCAACGCCCATCTCCATCTTGGGACGTCCTTTTCGTTGCATTCCTCCATCCGACGGTCGCTACCCACAGCCTCCCATCTCACCGTTGGATCCACCTACCATCGTCACATCCCACAGACCAGATCGCGAAACGTCATCCCTCGCTGAAACCGCTCAACACTACAGTACCAAACACCCTACACCTCTACCAAACGCCCCCTACCCCAAACTCAGTCGACCTCTTTCTTCTCCACCTTACCCTGCTGCAAAACCACCTCTCCCTGCAACTGTCGCCACCACCTTCTCCCTGCCACAGCCACCCTAGTTCCGCCACCATCATCACCCTATCGCCCAACAACCAAAACCCATCTCCCCCTAGCCCTCTAGTTCCCTATTTTCTCACTTTTTCACGCTTCTTTGTCTGAAACCCTAGGCGTGAAAAACTGATGAATTAGGTAACCTAGAGTTGCAATTGGCGCATGAGAAGAGGTCAGGGAGCAATTACAAGGCATGGGTCGACGATTTCAAGGATCAATTTCAAAAAAATTAGGTAACCCTAATTCAACTGATTTTTGGGGAAGAACCCTAATTTTGTAGTTTTGGGAATTTGGGTCTGTGGGTATAAATATGTATTGTTGGGTTGTAACTGTGGACATCTCTGGGCTAGCCAGTGAACACATGTTTTAGTTTTCATTTTACTTCATATATCAGTTACATTTTCAGTTCATGTGGAATATTTGTGATGCATAAAAATTGATTGTGAAGTATACTGTTATAATGTGGAGCATGTGTATATGTGTTAATATCATGATTATAACCATGTCCATGTTCTAATTCTTTTGCTAGGGCTTAGAGGAAGCTCTTGATCATATGCTAGGATAGTAAATGTATATGTATTGTCTTGGAATGATTTAACTGCCTTAGGATTAATGAAATGCCACTTGAGTTACTTCACTTGTGATCAGCTGTGCTGTTAGAAGACAGCTGATGCTAGGAGTGCAGCTAGGTCAGTTGTAAGAATTTAATCCATTAGAGAGATTGCCTTAAGCTCAGTTAGCTAGTTGAGCTAAATACTTGTGATCAGTTGTGCTGTTGAAAGACAGCTGATGCTAGGGGTCATTTAGCTAGGTTAGTTACTCTATTCTTCATTGTAATCTTTCATGAAAGAACAAGACATACATTGCATCACAATTTCCTTAGCCTAGGGTCAAGTAGTGGAATCAAAAGCCTTAGTACCCTCCCTTGAACTCAGATAACCTTAGAAACTCCCCAAAGAGAACTTCAGCAAATCCTCCAAGTCCCTGTGGACAAACCCTTTCTTACTCCACCTATCTACAACAACTCTGTATACTTGCAGGCTAGTTTAGGTAGTTCTTTTCCTTTTACACCAGTGGTGCATGCAAATGGTGGGACTAATTCCTTTGAGATCTGATATGGTCCATCCTAAGGCCTCTTTCTGTTCCTTAAGTACTTCTAAAAGCTTACTTTCCTGTTCCGTGTCTAAACATGATGAAATAATGACGGGTAAAGTATCAGAAGAACCTAGGAATGCGTACTTCAACGTACTAGGCAATGTTTTCAATTCAAGCTTGGGTGGCTCAACAATGGATGGAATGAGCTTGGAATCAGAGAGTAAGGGTGGTTCCACTTCATATTTCCTTTCAGTGATGTCCATTTGAGGTACAGATTCCAGCAGAGATAGGACGTCACTACAGTATGCATCATGATGGACGTCACTACATAGGAATCTGAGTTAAAGTTCTCCATACATGCTTGAAAGGGGTCGACGGATAGAATGTTAGTCAACGAATCTTGCATTAATCCTTCAATCATATTGACTTCATGCACATCATCATCATCAAGATTCACAGGTTGTTGACTAATATCGAACACATTCAATTCTACCGTCATGTTACCAAAAGACAGTTTTAACACTCCATTCCGACAGTTGATGATTGCATTGGACGTCGCCAAGAAAGGCCGTCCTAAAATGACAGGAATGTGACAATTTGGGTTTTGTACAGGTTGAGTGTCTAAGACAATGAAGTCTACGGGAAAATAGAATTTGTCAACCTTGATCAAAACGTCTTCGACCACTCCACGAGGAATCTTGACAGATCGGTCTGCCAGTTGTAGAGTGATAGATGTTGGTTTCAACTCCCCAAGACCTAACTGCTCATAAACAGAATATGGCAGTAGGTTAACACTTTCACCTAGGTCTAATAACGCTTTATTGACCGTGTGTTCTCCTATAGTGCAAGAAATTGTTGGACATCCTGGATCCCTAAACTTGGGTGGAGTTTTGTTCAGAATGATGGAACTCACCTGCTCAGCTAAGAAAGCACGTTTGTGCACATTGAGCTTGCGCTTTTGAGTACACAAGTCTTTGAGGAATTTGGCATAAGCATGGATTTGCTTGATTGCTTCAAGAAAAGGAATGTTGATGTTGACTCTCTTGAACAGATCTAACATCTCATTGTAATGGGTACTTTTCTGTTGATAGATCAATCTTTGAGGAAATGGGGCAACAGGAGAATGAGTTGGCAAAGGGACATTCACAGCAGTAGAATTGTCAGATTTTCCAACTTGCTCAGGTTCTTTGGTTTTCTGGGGTTGTGGAGACAGCGTGGAATTTGTATCAGATTCATTAGGTTCGCCCACGTTGTTCTCGATGACTTTACCACTTCGGAGGGTGGTAATGGCATGGACTTGATCGGGTGAGGTTTCAGTGCAGGATGTTGTGCCTGTTTGAAATATCCTCTTTGGATTTTGTTGGGGTTGGCTCGGAAGTTTACCCTTTTCTCTCTCACACATTTGATCCATCTTTTGATCAAGATTTTTCTGACTTTGCATCAAACTATGGAACATTTCCTCTAGGGTGGATAATCTCTTGTCGGTATTGTGTTGAGGATATGATTGTTGTTGAGAGTTTGATTGTTGTTGAGGGTTTCTCGGGTGTTGATAGCCTTGATTATTCTGATATCCCTGATTGTTTTGATAGCTCTGATTGGGTTGAGATGGTCCTCCCTGAGTGGGTCCTTTTGACCATGAAAAGTTAGGGTGGTTTCTCCATCCTGGATTGTAGGTCTGTGAATAGGGGTTATGTTCTTGTTTTTGAAACATGGCATGTGCCTGTTCAAGCCTAGATTCCTGGACTGCAAGCAAATCGGGACAATTTTGGAATTGATGGTTGGGATCGTTACATGCAGCACATACAGCCGAAGCGACATGTTCTCGGAGAGTAGTGGTGGAAGGTTTTGAATTTTTATGTAGTTCTAACTCTTCTAATCTCCTAACTATTGATGTCATGTTTGCTCTTCCCTCGAAATCTGCTTCAATCCTAAAAGCCTTTGCTTCGGATGTAGTCTTTCTGGTTTCACGGATGGATTCCCACTGTTGCGTCTTTTCAGCTACTTCAATCAAGAAGTCCCAAGACGCGTCAGCAGTTTTATCTACGAATAGACCATTACACATCGACTCAACCGTTGTTCGGGTGGACACATCTAGACCTTCATACAAAATTTGCACAAGTCTCCATTTTTCAAAACCATGATGGGGACATTGGAGCAATAATTCATTGAATCTCTCCAAGTATCTAGCTAAGGTTTCACCCTCTAATTGCACAAAGCTATTCAGACTTTGACGAATTGTCGCAGTCTTGTGGTTCGGGAAAAACTTTTTGAAAAACTCCTTTATGAGGTCATCCCATGTCATGATGGATTGAGGCTGTAAAGCATAGAGCCATGCCTTTGCCTTATCTTTCAGGGAGAAAGGAAAAAGCCTTAACTTTAGGGTTTCGTCGGACATTTGAGTGAAACGCAGAGTTCCACAAATTTCCTCGAATTCTCTCACGTGGTGGTACGGGTTTTCATTCTCAACACCTCTAAAAATAGGAAGCATCTATATTGTGCTTGATTTCAGCTCATAATGGCCATTAGCCTCGGGTAGCACAATACAAGAAGGTTGACTGACTCTAGTTGGGTACATATAATCCTTGAGGGTACGGGGTTCTCCCATTGTTTCTGGTTGATCTGGACTGTCTCCCTCAGAACTTAGAATTTCGATAGGTTCGTCTGGGTTAATTCTAACAAGTCTGTTTGTCTGGTCTCTGTAGGTCACAATCATGTCCTAGTAGGTACCTTAACTAACATGTTGGTCAGACAGAGCAATCGGAAACAATTTGGCCCACAAGGGTTATGAAGATTTGGTTTTGAATGGGTGTTGGACTAACAAGGGATTTTGGTTTTTGGTTTAAAATTGGGCTTTGGAAAATTTTTTGAACTAAAC